>NW_005201192.1:0-26795 GCF_000372725.1 Emiliania huxleyi CCMP1516 | reverse complement strand
GATTTACAAAGATTAAGAGATAAGTGCGAAGATAAAGGGGCACAATGGTTCTTTTTATCGGGCAAGAATTTTTGCTAGAGTGCAAGGGGGGGGGAGGGTTTTTCTCGCGAACCGCGGATGCAATCTTGAGATCCCCTTTCCCATTCCAAGAGTCGGCGGTCCTTTGCGCCCCCCGGGTCACTGGGCAAGCGACCAAAGGAACGGGGGGGGGGGGGGGGGAGAGAATCATTCGCATCCTGTGCCCAAAGGCGGAGCGCGGAGCGCGGGAGCCTGGCGTGGCGTGGCGCGCCGGCGAAATTGCAGCGCGTGTGGCCGAGGTGGGCGAGGCGCTCGACTACTACGCCGACAAGCTCCTGGGCGCGGGTGCCGCATCCATCGGCCCACTAGCAAACTTCTACAGCGACTTTGCGTGCGGCGTCGGCGAGGACCGAGATGTGCGCGCAGTGCGGCGCACACGCAGATCCGCCGCGCCATCGGTCACTACTGCTGCGACGTTCTGTGTAGGCGGAGGGTTTGCGCTTGCTTCTCTCGAGCAGCAACGCCACCGGTTACAAGGGCGTGTTCAAGCAGCTCTCAGGCCGCTTCTGGGCGCGCAGGCGGGGCGTCTCCCTCGGCTTCTTCGACACCGCGGTGGAGGCGGCGGTGGCATACGCGTGGGCGGTCGGCGAGGCGGCGGCGGCAGGAGAGGCAGGGCCGTCGGCAGCGGCGGTGGGCGAGACGTCGGCGGTGGGCGGGACGGCGGACTCGGGCGAGGGCGAGCCAGGCGGCGCTGGCGGCGAGGCTGCAGTCGCCGAGGCGCCGGCTGAGCGCCAAGCGGCAGCGGTGGCAACAGAGGCGGAGGGCTTGCGGCTGCACCTCTCCAGCCGCACCGCCACCAGGTACAAGGGCGTGTGCGAGCTGCCCTCAGGTCGCTTCTCGGCGAGGCACACCGTGGGCGGGAGGAGCAAACAAATCGGCAACCCCTTCGACACCGCGGTGGAGGCGGCGGTGGCGTACGCGCGGGCGGTCGAGGCGGCGGCGGAGGCTGCAGCGGCGGCGGCGCCGGTGGAGCAGGCGGCGGCGGCGGCGGCGGCGGCGGCGGCGGCGGCGGCGGGCGGGGCGGAGCAGGCGGCGCCAGCTGTGGCGGCGGCGCCGGCGAGCGGGCTAGCCCAAGCGGCAAGGTTCACTTGTCGCACCCGTGACGTCGCCGCGCTAGTCCTTGCCCGCCACGGCCCGCTGAGCAAGGAGCAGCTCCTCGGATGCTTGCAGCAGTTCGTGCAGCAGGCGGGCGAGGAGCTGAAGTCGCTGGTCACGAGCTTGCGCGAGCTGCTCGACAGCGCGGAGCCGTCCTCGCGCCTTGGCACACTGTTGTGCAACAACCGCGCGTACCAGGGCGACGAGGCGACGCAGCCAGCGGATGCGAGTCGGCGTGCGCCGTGGTTCAAGTCGAGTCGGGTCGGTTCTGGCGTGTCGTGGTCGTTCGAGCCGCTCGGCTTGGATCGGGCGCGCCCCTGCGACAGCACCGAGATCCTGCTCGAGGCCCGGCAGAGGGTGGGGTCGGAGTGCGAGCGTGTGCTGGCGGGGATCAACCCTCCACCCCTCCTGGCGCGTGCCCCAGCGCGTACACCGCTCGTGACAGAGGCGGAGGAGGAGGCGGCGGCGGCGGCGGCGGCGTTTGCGGAGGTGGAGGCGGCCGCAGAGGCGGAGGCGGCCGCAGAGCCGGAGGCGGCCGCAGAGGCGGCGGCGTCGACGGAGCAGGCGGCGGCGGCGGCGGCGGCGGCGGCGGCTGCGGAGGGCGCGGCGGAGCAGGCGGCGGCGGCGGCGGCGGAAGCGGAGGGGGAGGGGCCGCCACCGGCGCCCTCCACTGCTGCTGGCGCCGAGGCTGGCGCCGCCTCCGCCGCCATCGAGGAGGCGCAGCCGGCGGAGGTAGGCCCTAAGACGAGATACAGCTGTGGTTTAGCGGAGCCGAGGAGAGAATGGGGCTATATCTCGGCTGTCTCTCTCTCTGTCTCTCTCGGCTGTCTCTCTCGGCTGTCTCTCTCGGCTGTCTCTCTCGGCTGTCTCTCCGCTGTCTCTCGGCTGTCTCTCGGCTGTCTCTCCGCTGTCTCTCCGCTGTCTCTCGGCTGTCTCTCGGCTGTATCTCCTGATTTACCCGAGATTGGGCCGAGATCCGGCCGTGAGGTTGAGCTGCACCCTCCGCTGTCGCAGGCGGAGCCGCAGCGGCGGCAGCAGCAGCAGCAGCGACAAGCCGAGTCGCCGCAGGAGCGCTCGACGTGGGCCGACGCGAGCGACGGCGGCGGTGCGTGCGCCGCCGCGTATGTGCTCACCGGCGGCGGATCTTACCAGCAACGTGTGTGTGCAGTGGCGTCTGGCATCACAACAGAAGTTTGGTTTCTGCCACGCGATCTGACCTGCACGCCGTGCGGACAGCCGATCACCATCCCGACGCCGCGGCCCGACGAGAACGGCGAGGCGAGCGGCCAGCTGCACCTACAGCTGGCGCAGGCGGCTGGCTTTTCGGGGGCGGCGCCGCGGCCGGAGAGGTGCAAGTGCTGCCCCCGCCCAGGCCGCATCTGCGGCTTCCTCCCGCACTCGCGACTCGCGCAACACACCGAGGTGCGCGTTGTCGTGCGCGCGGTCTCGGAGGCCGCGACCCACGCCTTCGTTGTTGTCAAGTACCCCGTCTGCCCGTCGTGCGACGCGGTGATGCGCGCCGCCGCTGCGCAGCACAATCTCACCACCGTGGTGCGCTCGCCCGCCGGCTACCACGTCTACGCGCCGCCCGGCTGCGAGGTCACGCGCGACCAGCACGCCTCCGCCTTTGCCACCGCCTTCGCCTGTGGTGGCGCCAACGCCGTGCAGCCTGAGTTTTGCTCGGCCATGGCATCGGCCATGCGCGCAGCTGCGGCGGACCCCCCCGTCGGCATTGCGGTGCCGCCCTGCGCGCCGCTGCGTGATGCCCGCGTCAGCGTCACAGTGGCGGACGGCGCGACGCACGCCGGGTCGAGCCTGTGCCCCGAGTTTGCAGACTTTGCGGCCGCTCGCCCGAGCACGCCGGAGGCGCCCGTCGAACGCACGCTGCGTTCCCTCGAGCTCCTCCGCCGGGCGGCCCCGGCCGCTCTCGCCGGCTGCGGCGCGCTGCGTCTCGATCCCGACGGCAGCCTGATGGAGCACCAGATCAACGCGGTCGCGGCGCTGGGCGCAGCAGAGAGCGGGAGCGCCACCAGGCTCCTCGTTGCCCCGTGCGGCGCCGGCAAGACGAAGGTGATGTTGGAGTGGTGCCGCGGACGCCTCGCGGCGGGGGTGAGCGCCGAGGGTGAGCCTCCGGCCGTGCTCGTGCTAGCGCCCCCCACGTCGCTCGCGGACTTGGCCGAACCCTTGCGTCGCATGGACGTGTGCGTGTGCGTGCTCGGCGAGCGCGCCCTCGACTCCAGCGACGAGTCGCAGCGCAAGCGCATCGCAGCAGCCGTCTCCGCCACGCTCCGCCGCAACGGAGGGATGACGAGCGTGGTCCTCATGCGGCACTGCGACTTTTTCGGCAGCGCCGAGCTCGTCGCAGCCGCCGCCGACGGCTGCGGCAACTTGCACGTCGTCATCGACGAGGCGGCGCTGTTGATGCGCACGGCGTACGGCCGAGCTGTGCACGACCGGCGCGCGCAGCAGCAGTGCCTCGAGGCCGCGAAGAGCATCGTCGCAGTGAGCGCCGTCCCGTGCTTCGACAGCGCCGCGGGCGATGTGGCTTCGGCGTCCCCGCTGATGCAGGAGCTGCTCGCGAACACCGTGCCCATGGAGCATCCGTGGGAAAAGACCTACGTGGCGAGCGTGTGCGTGGTTGACACTCCGATGGCCGCCAAGTCCGACATGCTCGGCAACAGCGGCCTCCTCCGCAGCAGCGGCGGCCTCTCTCCGGCCGTGGAGGGCGCCGTCCTCGCAGCGGTGCACCACGCCGCAGGGGGAGGCCACCGGCACATCCTCGTCGCCACTCATCTCCTCGACGTCGCCCACTCGATCCTCACGCTGCTCTCGCTGCTTGCTGCGCCCGCTACGCCGCACACCGTCGTCGTGGTCGATGCCATCGGGCCCGACGGCCGCCGCCGCGCGGAGCAGCTGATCGCTGCGCCGCAGCCGCCGCCCCAGACGAGGTACATCTTTGTGGCCTCCGTCGACGCGAACGCGGCCGGCACCAACGCTTTTGGCAGCTGCTCCGCCCTTGTGCTGGTCGGCACACCATCGTGGTCGCTGCACGACGCGGTGCAGCTCGTGCACCGCTGCGCGCGCGGCCCTCATGGCCCGAAGCAGATCAATGTGACACACGTGTGCGACAGCGAGCAGATGGACGAGCCGCAGAGTGCCCTGCGGCGGCTCTACCGGAGGCTGGCGGCCGTGCACGCCGACATGTGGTACAAGACGATGGCGTCTGCCATGGTGGCCGCCTGGACGGCCGTGGGGGGGAGGCTCGACCACACCTATGGGCAAGCGACGCCCACCTGCAACCTCTGCTTCGAGGACGCCACGGACCCGGTCGCGTCGAGCCCGTGCGGCCACGCCTTCTGCCGCGAGTGCATCCGGGACTACGTCGACTCTTCCGTCGCCACGCCCGGCGCCCCGCTCCAGTGCACCGTCTGCGACAACCCGCTCTCGACCGGGCCGCTCTCGGTCTGCCCGCTCCCGGAGGTGCATGCGACGCTTTCGCGCGATGGCGACGATCCAGCGGCCACCATCCAGGCGGCAGCAAGTGGCCCGAGCACTGCGCCCCTGGTCGGTGCGGGGCCGGGGCCGGCTGCGGAATGAGCGCGAGTCTCTCCGCCTGCGGTTGCCACGCCGCCATCGCCGGCTGCCGCCGCGACCCGAGAGGCGGCCGAGCAGTGCAGCTCGCCCTCACCCCGCCGCAGCCGCCGTGGCGGGCGGCGGCAGCAGCATGGTGCCGCCGCCGCCGCCGCCGCCGCCGCCGCCGCCGCTGCTGCTCTACTCCTGCTAGTTTCTTGCTGCTGTGTCTACTACTATCCCGCGTCCGATGGCTAGAGCTGACGTGTGTCCGGGTCTGTCCGCTAGACGTGTAAAAGGACGAATATCTAGAGCCGTGTGTGAGCTGTGAGCTGTGAGGGTCTAAGTGTGTGAATCGACCCGTCCTGGCCCCACCATCTGCTTTTTTTGTATGTTAAACACTTTTGGGGTGGGAGCGTTCAGTTGCCGTTGCCCGCCCACGGCACGCTCTCGGCTCTCGCCCCGACGAAAGGTGCCGGTGCCGGTGTCCCCGCTCGCGACGTCCTTCCCAAGGCCAGTCTACACGCGCCCGTGTGACGGCGCCCCCCCCTGAAACGGCCCCGCCAGCTCCGCCCTCAATGCAGCCAGCTGCTCAGGGAAGGGGAACGGCCCGGCTGGCCCGTGCTTGAGCCAGAACTCCTCCGGGCTCTGATCCACAAAGCGAAGCACGCGGCGTAGTCCCTCCAGCACCTCGGCGCGGCGGCCCGGCACCTCACTCGGCGGCAGCGAGCGCGCGGACTCACCCGCGCCGGGCCGCTGGCGCTTGGCACCCGCACCCACGTCGCACGGCACCGCTCTGCGCTTGCCCAGCGCGCCCACCCCCTCCACTGGCGCCGGGACCGGCAACCCCGCTGTTAGCTCGCGCATCTCCGCAACCTTGTTAGCCGCGGTTAGCCGCGGTGTCTCGGCAGGCTTATTCACGACTCGTGCCGCTTCTCCGCCGCGCCCCCGCTGCGCGGCCACGAACGCGGGGTCGCGCTCCACAAGCCGCTCAGCGTCCTCCGCTTCGCGCTCCTCCCGGCAGAGCAGCTCAAGAGTGGCCGCAAGGAGGCGGCCGACGACGTCGATCATGCCGTACGGCACGCCGCTGCGGAAATGCGCGTCCCAAGCGCGGCACGCGGCGAGGTCGTCCTTGCACGGGTACATCGCCTGCGCGAGCTGGCGCAGGTGCGGCGGGGCGGGCCGAGTCTCCGTGCGCGCAAGGTCGAGCTGCATCCCGCGCAGCTCCTGGCTCACGCCCGCCTTGCGCCCCTCGGGCGCCGCCTCCACGAGCCGTAAGATTACCGGCTCCATCCAGACGGCGTCATCGTCGCAGAGCCGCCCCCACGCCGCGTCGGTGCGCTCGAGCTCCTCGGCCGACGCGTTGAGCAGCGGGTTGGCGAACGGGTCCGCCTGGATGTGGGCTCCGAGCCGGCGCGCAAGCGACTGGCACACGGAGGGCTCGCCCGTGAAAGAGGAGCCCGTGCAAGAGGAGCCCGCCGGGCCGGCAGCCCGCTGCGCGCTCCTGGCGAGATCCTCCGCGCTCGGCACCCGCTCGGCGAGCCACGCCTCGTCGTACTTTAGCTGCTCCGCCCTGCCCTCCTCGGCGAACTGCAAGCGCTCGGCCTGCCTCGCCGCCGCCCTCTCCAACGTGTCCGCCCCCGCGTCGGCGGGAACGGCGGCGGCGTACCGCGGGAGAGGGCCGTCGCGGGCGAGCGCGTTGCTCACCGCCCTCCCCTCGCCGACGGGTACGCCGCACGCCACCGGCACGAGAGGGTCGCTGCCGCCTGCGCTGCTCGAAGCGACGGTCTCGGCGCCCGCTGCTAGGCCGCTCGGCGGCGGGCTCGGCTTGCACCACGCCACGTCGAGCAGCGCGTTGAAGGCGAGGACGTGCGAGACGGGCGCGATGACGTCTGCAGTCAGCTGCTCCGCCTCTGGAAGAGGGGGCAGCGCGGCGCAAGGCCCCGCGAGCTCGCCCGCCGTCGGCAGCGCCTTGAGCCGCAGCCCGCTCTTGTCATTGCCGCCTCCCCACGACGCGTGGCCGACGACGACCATCGCGCGGGGGCCCGTCGGCGCGAGGTGCCACACCACGCGCCGGACGCGAGTGTCCGTCTTCCGACCGCCGAGCACCCCGCCCTGCTGCCCCTGCTGCCCCTGCTGCCCCTGCTGCCCCTGCGGCCGCGCCGGCTGCGCGCGCAGATCCGCTTGCAGCCGCAAGAGCGCCGCCGTCGTCTCCTCGTCGAGGGGGCGGAACCAGCACTCCGCGTCCGCCTCCGAGGGCCGCCAGTCGAGGGCCGCGCCGGGCCACGGCAGCAGCTCCTCCTTTGCGATCTGCGCCAGGCTGGCCTCGGGCACGAGGCTGCCGTCGCGGCCGTGCGCGCCGCCGTCCGGGAGCAGCCGGTAGCCTCGCAGCCCCCAGATCCGCCACGCCGAGCCCGGCAGCCGCGTCTTGCCGCCGAGCGGAACCGCCGAGCCGTCATCGAGCTGCCAGCGCCTGGGGTCCGTCTTGTTGGGCTCGCGGTACTCGCGGTGCGCGCCCGCCTCAAAGTGGGCGGTGATGCGCCGCTCGCACTCGTCGGGCGGGAGCGACTCGCTGAACCAGGGGCGGAGCAGGCCGATCGAGTACCAGTGCGCTGAGTCCGCCGGCCAACACCGCCACGTCGGCTCGCCTAGGCACGTCAGCTCGCGCGTGCCGAGCTTGGGCGAGAAGGTGACCACGACGCGGACGCCCCTCGTGTGGAAGGCGGTGAACGCGTTGCGTCCACCAGCCCGCTTGCCCTCGAGTAAGTCGTCGGGCAGCGCCTCCGGGAGGCACACCTCGAGCGAGGTGAGCGCCGGCACCACGTCCCCAAAGAGACCATTCATGGCAGCCTCGACGGCGTCAACAAACGGCCGCCGGACGCCGAGCTGCTTGCTCGTGCAGGGCGGGCCAAAGACGAGCTCGGTCTCGCCGAGGTCGAAGAGGTCGTAACGGTGGATGAGAAAGCCGAGCACGGGCCGGCCGCCGACGCGGAAGGCGGCAGGGAGCGGGGGAGCGGCCACGGGCATGTATGTGTGTGTTGCAGGTCCACCACTGCCCGCCGTCTCGTATCACACGCCGTCTCACATGGAAGAGTCTCGAGTCGGCGACGCCGCCGCGGCCCCGGGGGGCGACGACAAGCTCCGACGGGGCCTCCGCGCGCTGCAGGAGGTCGGGCCGGCCCGGGGGGAGACGGTAGAGGAGTGGGCGCAGCGCATCGGCGCGAACTGCGGATGGGAGGAGTGGCGCTCGGCGCCGCTCGTCGCCGAACTCTCGCGCCTCACCGGCATCTGGACGGCGCGGGGGTATGTTCTGCAGAACAGCCCCCCGCGGGTGACCGTCAGCCACTGCCGGTGCATCATCTCCGGCTGGCGGCACGTCTTTTGCAAGGTGCTCCTCACCAGCATGCCGGCGGGGTGGCTCTCAAGTGTGGACGCCTTCAACAAGATGTACAAGACCGCACAGAAGGGTGACCGAGCGCACAAAGAGTCGCAGGACAAGAGTGCGCTCTGCCGCCTCGACGCCTCCCTCTCGTACTCGGACGCGCACCGCTTGGCGGAAGAGTGCCTCGAGTTGGCCGACACCGCAGACTCGGCCGCCGCTCGCTACAAGTGGATCCAGCAGTGGCAGTACCTCTGCTTTGCGCTCGTCGGGCCGCGCGCGCAGCTCCTGATGGTGTCGCAGGACTACGGCCACACGACCTTCCGCCCAGCGTTCGGATCCGGCGAGCAATACTCCGCTCCGCTTTTCAAGCACGCGGCTTACTGTCGGCAGCCGGCCTGCCTCTCTCTGCACCACCGCTCCAAGAACGACCAGTCCCACGCGCCGCTCAACCTCATCCCCGCGCGCGTCACACCGCTCTGTCCGCTCTTCGCAACCGGCCTCCTGCGCCTGTACCAGCACGGCAAGGAGTTCGCCAACCTCGCCCCCCCCGGCTGGCGGGACAACAAGCAGGCCAAGGTCGACTGGCCCGCCTTGGCGAGCGCTGTCAACAAGCCGTCGGAGTTTGTCGACTCCTTGTACAGTGAGCCTCTGCGCGATGCTGCAAGGGAGCTCGGGATGTCCGTGGAGGGGGGCGTCGTCAAGGCGCTCCGGCAGTTAAACGTGATGCACACGAGCGCCAACCCCGACTGTTCGGACGCCGACGGCGCTCGTATCGCCGAACACAACCGCGAGGGCCGGCGCGACCAGAACTACTACACAATGCACGGGCGCCCCACGCAGCTGATTGCGCACTACCTCGGCGACGACCCCACGCAGGCCGCCTCTCTCTGCGCGCTCACGGAGCTGTTGACCGAGCACGACGACGAGATGACCGAGCTCATCCTCTGGGGGCTGTCGAAGCCGTACTGCGACGCCTTCCGCGCGTTCCAGGTTGCGGGCAAGGACTCCTCGTTCAAGAGCGTCACGCACTTCTTCGAGACGAGCATGTACCTGATGAAGGTGGCGGTCGTCATGTCGCGCGCGCGCATCTACTCCGCGGCGCTGATGATCACCGAGGACTCCCCGACGCCAGCAGACGCGTACAAGTTGGTCGGCAGCATCATGGACCTGAGCTTTGGCGGCCACTCCTTTCTCAAGACGATCGATGAGCGGCTCGCCCACTATGAGACGCAGGAGATCCGCCTCGGCGACACGGTTCTCATCCCCGCTTCGCATCGTTTCGCCAACGATAAGTTGCTCAAGGCGAGCCTGCGCGGCGTGGAGAAGCTGCTCGACAAGCAAGGCCGGATCCTTCTCTCCGGCGACGACGCTGAGAAGATCCAAGCTGCGTGGGAGAGCAACCAGCTGAGTGACCTCGAGCGCTCCGACATCGTCTCTCGAGCGAAAGGAATCGACGAGAGAGCCGCGCGCGCGCTGCTGGGCATGGCCACGCCACTCTCCGAAAGCCTGCGCACGGGCGCGCGGCTCTACCTGACGCCCTGGGAGCTCGACGCGTCGGTGAGGGATTGCGAGGCCGAGAGGGCGGCAGACGCGTGCAACGAAGAGGCCGTCGAGCTCTGCGTGCGGGAGCTGAAGGCGAGGGGCGAGTGGTCGGACTCCGAGGACGCGGCGCAGACCTTTTCGCTGTCGCAGCTACGGCCGGGCGAGCTGCCGCAGCTACGGCCGGGCGAGGCTGCAGTCGACAAGCCGTCGTCGAAGCGGGCGAGGGTGGAGAAGGCGGCGAGGGGTGGCGGCGGAGGAGGCGGCGAGGGTGGCGGCGGAGGAGGCGGCGAGGGCTGCGGAGGCGGAGGTGGCGAGGGAGGCGGAGGCGGCGAGGGTGGCGGCGGAGGAGGCGGCGAGGGTGGCGGCGGCGGATGCGGCGAGGGTGGCGGCGGAGGAGGAGGCGGCGAGGGTGGCGGCGGCGGAGGAGGCGGCGAGGGTGGCGGCGGAGGAGGAGGCGGCGAGGCACCGCTAGTGACGACGCAGGCGATCATCGACAGCAAGTTCTCGTTCCTCACGACCGACGGGACGCTGGGCGAGATCGTCGGTCGCTTTGTACACCAATGGCTGCCTCTCGAGTTTAGCGGCTGCAAGCCTAAGCCGAAAAACGTCTCGGACGACAACCGCCGGCAGCGCTTGTGCTACCAGCGCGACATCCTCTACAAGGCGCTCACGTTGACGATCGCCGACGGCGAGACCGTGCCGCGGCCGCATCTGCTCCGACACGTGCTGCACAACAAGCAGTCCGTCGCGCGCAAGGCACAGTGGGCGAAAGACGTCGACAAGCAGCTGCGCGCGGAGATGCTTCGCTTCGTCTATGGCGTGTCGAACGCCAAGGAGACGTTCAAATACGACTCCGCCGTGCTCGAGGCGCTCCAGGCGGGCATCGACGCCAGCGGCACCACCTCTCCCGACCCCGCATTGGCACCGCCGGCACCGGTTGCGCCCCCTCCACCGACGCAGCCGGCGCAGCAGCGTTTCGTGGCGCTCGACCCGGGCATCACGGACTCGCGATACGGCGTCGCCGTCGCCACCGTCGTGTCGAACGACATCACACGCGTGCAGCAGACCTCCTTCAAGCCTCGAGCCGCGGCCGACAAGTCACGCCAAGACATCCGCGTCGGCTCCGCTATCGAGATGCTCGTGCCGATGCTCAGGGGCGCTAAGGAGGTGTTCGTCGAGCCATATCGGTTTGCTGCCGGGACGGCATCGGGCGCCGACACCTCGTCCTACATGCGGGGGGCGGCGCACGCGGCAGCGTACCAGGCTGGCGCCGGGCGATCGTCTGAGGTGAATTCATCGAGCTGGAAAAAATCCTTCCCGCGCAAGGGCGAGTCGCTGCTCGAGCGCTTTCGCATCCCTCCGCCGGCCTGTAAGGACGCAACCGACGCCGTCTGCATCCTGCTGCACCAGCTCGTCGTGCAGAGCGGCTTCTCGTTGGCAGTCGGTGAGTACGAGGCGATGTGAATTCAGAGAAGAGTCCAAGTCCTAGTGCAGGTCCTAGTGCAGGTCCTAGTGCAGGTCCTAGTGCAGGTCCTAGTGAGGCTCTCTGACCCGGCTCGTTTTTTCTAACTATCCCGTTATATGTTCGGGATGGGTTCGAGCCGGGTGACTCTCCTACACGAACGTCTCGAGTGGAAAGAGTGGAAAGTGTTTTCCACCGACGGCCCTGTGGACGACCCTCCTTACGCGGAAGCAGTCACTTTCGACCTCTTCGGTGTGGTGACTGGTCTGACTCACGGAGGGCGCTTGATTTTTTTCCTACCTCTATGTATCACACACAGACCTTCATAGTACACATGCCAGCACCAAAAAGCACGAAAGGAGTTAAACCAGGAACAGTTCGAGGAAGATACAAGCTGAAATCCTCTGTGAGCAGATCGACAGGACATAAAACTAAGCGCTGGGTTCTCACAGCCGAGGCCAAGGCGGCGGCCAAGAAGCGAGCGGCGGCTAAGCGCAAGAAGCGCAGTGTGAAGCGATAGGCAGCCTAGTTACGCGGGTTAGCAACGGACGCCGACCAAGCCATGTACACCTTCTTGCGGAACGCCTTCCCCGATGGCACCGAGGTGAACCGGCGGATGCGGAAGCGGACGGATTCCTCCACGCCGTCCTCCGTGACAACGTTTTTTTCGAGGTAGATGCCACCACGTCCGTCCGAACCGACGAAGGTGTAGTTGGAGAGTAGGTCGTTCTGCTGCTGCAGCCGGAACTCCTCACGAAAGGAGCGCTGCGCGTCCGTGAGGTCGAGATCTGGCGGCGTCTGCGGCGAGAGCGGGCCTGCTGCAGCCAGGGCCGGGGCGTTTTCCGGCATCTGCGGAACGAGCGGGCCCGCTGCAGCCGGGGCCGGGGCAGCAGCCGGGGCCGGGGCAGCCTCCTCCATATCGGAATCTTGCGCCTGCGCCTCCTCCGCATCGCCGTTCTCGAGGGCTGCGACACGTCCCAGCACGGCCGAGAGGCTCGCCTCGAGAGACGCCACCTTGTTCTTGAGGGCTGTGATCTCCTGCCGCGCTTCCTCCAGCTCCGCCTCGAACAAGTCCTGCATGCTTGGCTGCCTCCCCCCATCCTCCTCCGCCAGTGCCTCCTCCTCCTCCTCCTCCTCCTCCTCCTCCTCCTCCTCCTCCCCATCCTCCTCCTCATCCTCCCCCGACGCTTCCGCATCCTCGCCCTCCTGCTCCTCGTCCTCGATCTCGCTGTGCTGGGAGATCGCGCTCGCGGGGGCCTGCGTCGCCCATTCCCCCCCCTGCCCCCCCGTCTGTCTCTCGGGGGTCGCAGCAGAGATCCTAGGAGACCGGCGAGGGGTGGCCACAGCGGCGAGGGGGTCAGCGTTGCGCTGTGCGGCGGCGCGTGCTCCCAAGTCGCCGGCACGAGCGGCGGCAAGTGGAGACAACGTCCGCTGCCACGTGTACGGCCCTGGCCGGAGCAAAGGCGACTTGTCCGCTCCTCGCGGTCGAGCTGCCCCTCGGCGTGGCGACATCCTGTGCGCAGCGCTCGCTCGCTCGCTCAGGACGCTGGGCGTGTGGGACCGGGAGCGCCGGTGTCGGTGGCGAGTGGTGGGGGCGGAGGGGGGGGGGAGGCAAGGGCGGAGTGCCGCGTGCCCGCACAGTCGCTCGCTTCCCGCTCGGTCGCTCAGCTCACGTCACCACCAGAGCGCCGCCGCACGCCGAGCACGAAGAAAAGAAAAGAAATCTGTCGCGGGCTGAGCCGCTGAGCCGCTGAGCCGCTGAGCTTACGTCCTAGGCCTCGTTTTTTTTCCTCGCTGAGCCGGTCAAGGCGGGGCGGTGTCCTCGTTTTTTTTTCCTCGTTATAGAAAAGATGCCGACCCGCAACCAGAACGCAGTTGCCATGTTGCACGCTCACAACGTCGCTGCCGCGCTCGACTATGTTCGAAGCAGTATGCGCAAGCCAAATGCCCACACACTCAGCGCAGCAGTCGCGACGATAAAGGGCGCCTACTACACGCAGTACGGACAGCCGCCCGGCTACGACATAGCCATCGCTCTGTTGCAAGAGTATTTATCCACCTTGTCCACAGTACTTAGAAAAATTCAGTATAAAAGTACTTAGAAAAATCTGAGGTAGGGAGAAGTTGAAAAAAAAGTTTTTGAGCGACCATCCACCTCCACCGTCCACCCCTGTAGAAAAGGGTCATTTTTCCCCGTGGAAGAGGTGTGAACAAGCTCCTTCCACGGGAAAACGCAGGTGGACGGACCCCCTCCCATCCGTCCACCTCCGTCCTACCTCCATCCACCCTCGATCCGGGCCCGACGTCCGACACCCGTCCGACACCCGTCCGACCCAGGCCCAGACCTAGACCTAGACCTAGACCTAGACCTAGACCTAGACCTAGACCTAGACCTAGACCTAGACCTAGACCTAGATCTAGACTCGGATCTAGGACGGGTGCTGGGTCCATGGCACTACTCGTGCCAGCCAAGTCTGAGGCGAAGGCGAGCTGGGAGCCAGAGGCTTTCGTCACCCTTGCTCCGGTTGCGACACCCGTGCAGATGGAGCGGATGCATGCCGGCCAAGGAGGGCGAGACGGCACCGCTCGGGATCACGCCGCTGTCGACCAGGGAGCGGCGGAGCAAGCGGAGGCAGCGTCGGAGGAGGGGCTTGTTCTGCAGTCGGCGGCGGAGGACGAGGCGCTCCGGCTCTCCGCGGCGACGGCGTCTCGCGCGGCGAGGCTGCTTCGGAACGAGAAGCAGGCGCAGCGGGCGGAGGACGTGATGCGGCAGGTGAGCGAGGCGGCGGAGAAGGTCGTCGCTCCACTGCTCCGCGTGATCGTGAAGCAGGTCATGCAGCGCGTCCAGGCGGAGCTCGACGCCAAAATGAGCGCAGAGTGGCTTCGCGACACAGACCCGGACCCGGAGGACGCGGCGGCCTTCCGGCGCTACGCCGTCCTCCTCCACGAGTACGTGCACGAGAGCGGCACGCTCTTCATCTCCAAGAACGTGCCCACCGGCCGCAAGGAGCGCGACGAGTACCGCAGCATGCCTCGCTGGGAGCGCACGGCGGCGCTCTTCATCAACTTTCCACACACGGTGCTCGACGGCGTCGACCACTGGGACCTGACCGCGCTGTGCGCGTGCGTGCAGAACTGCAGCGCCTTCGACGCGGCGCAGCGGAAGGCGGCCATCGACGGCAAGGGCTCCTTTCGCACCGTCCGCAACACCGTCGAGCACAAGAACGTGTGCGTCTCGAGCGACGACGTCTACTACTCGCTCCTGAACCAGCTCGGCGAGTCGCTCGTGCTGCTGGGCGTGCCCGAGGCGACCGCCAAGGCGGAGCTCGATCCGTACCGCGACGGCATGGGCCGCCGCATGCCGGCTCGCTCCACGCTGGAGGAGGCGCTGCAGTACCAGGAGGGCATCGCTGGCGTGCACAAGCTGATGACGACCGAGGGGTTATGTCCTTCCAGCCCAAGAGCCGCGCCGTCGCCAAGCACAAGGCCGCGCCGCGCGCAGTATCGTGCGCTCTGTTGGTGGTGCGAAGGGGTGTGCTACCCGACCGAGCATCGGACCCGACCGACCGACCGAGCATCGGACCCGACCGACCCGACCGACCCGACCGAGCATCGGACCCGACCGACCCGACCGACCCGACCGACCCGACCGACCTTGCGCCGTGGGGGGGAGGAGACGCTGTTCACACCACCTGTTCACACCCTATATACGCCGGGTCTCGCAGGTTTTGGGCGGATGACCCGCTCACTTGAAGGTGGCAGAAGAAGGCGACTGTCCTTGATTGTTGAAAATGCGTGGTAGGCCGTGATGAAGTGTAATGGTTTGTTTCGCTTCCGTGCTTTATAGCTGCTTTGATCTTTCAAGTAACGATATGCCCCGTTCAACTTGCCTATTGCGCATGCCTTGAAGCATTCGTGGGCGCGCTCGAGACGGGAGATGAATAATGGGTTCACTTTTGTATCTTATCATCCTGGAGATGGTCGCAGCTCGATGGACAGGGTCACAGAGGGCATCTCACTCAGCTCACACCTCGGCGTCTGTGGAAGCTTCGGCTGACGCCCGCTTACGAAATGGCGGCTTGATGAGGCTGCAGCGGAAGGTGGCGTACTCGAGGCTGTCAAGCGAGCTGTAGCCAAAAATGACGGCGAGGTGTCCACGCACGACACGGCTGGGAAGGGTGGCCACCGCGATGGAGATAGCGGCGAAAGCCAATTGGGTGCTAGCGGTCATTGCACCAACGCAGGGTATTATGCACCACTCAACGAAGCTGAGGATCGCTAAGAACGTTAGGAGGAGCGGAAGACAAAGCAGGGTGTTGACGCGGACCACACGCGCGGCAACCCAAGTGCTCCGGAGCAGCACCAGCGGCGCTTCGTGGTTCACGATCAAGGTGGCTAGGAGGATGGGCCAGCTTGTAGGAACGAGCATGGACAGGTAGAAGATCACTCGCAAGAGCCCATCGTCACCATGCGCGTACCCGGTCATTAGCGTGTCGGCAAACCGCACTATCGCTGGCGTGTGCTCCTCATCGTACGCCTCGAGCTTCGCGCGCAACTCTAGGTAGCCCTTGCTCACTTCGCTGCGATCGGCATTGCCGATGAAGCGGGTCGAGCTGTGGTTGAAGAGCGCGTCCATCTCCGGCACAGTCGGCAGCCGCCTGGGAGCCACGGGGACCTTCCCCACACCGAGTTCGTACGAGTGACCGCCACCGGTGGTCATCAATTGTGCGCATGCACTCTCGGAAGTGCACCAGCCTGAGCGGCAGTGATCCCCTTCGTACGGGATGAGATCGAGGCGGTCAACAGGCGGATTGCCGCCAAATGTTCTTAGCTCCATCTCCAGCTCTGGCAGAATCCTTTTTTGCTGCAGCACTAGCACGCGTGGGCTGGCGTAGGCGTTGCTCATCACGCTGAGTCCGTTCTTAAAACGTCGGTCCTCCGAGTCCGTGCGCTTGGCGCCCGTGATCGGGTCGTGTTGGGGTAACGCGGCAAAGTCCCACATCAGGGCGGGCCGCTCCTCCGCATGCCGGCCGTCCCGGTAGTACGAGAGGACCTTGTCCAGGTGGAAGCGGCTGCCATCTGGCTGGTCGCCACCGCCCTTGGACGAATTGAAGGGGCCTTGCCACTTGTATGAGAGCGCCGCCACCTTCTTCTTTTCCAGCAGGCGAACCGCGTCGGCCGAGCTGAAGAATGCCTCTTCTGGCAGATCCTGCCGCCGATGCAGCACCCAGTCAGAGGGGCGTGCCCGCAGCCACGCGACACGCAGCAGCCGAAGTGAGTCGTCTTCGAGGCGGCTGGTCAACTCGCCCTCAATCAACTTGATACGCATGCGAAACGCGATGAGCGTCTTGCGACGGGTGTACAGCCCAAGGCAAAGCATGAGCACACCGCAGAAAATGGCGATGAAGTCCGCCGTTGCATTGTCTCCATCATTCAAATGCGCTGGAATACATCCAGGAATGAACCAGTTTGCTGCTCCGGGTGCAAGGAATGCGCAAAATGGGAGGATCTGCAGCAGCCATAGCAGCCAGAAGAGTGCGGGTCGATTGGCTGGAATGCTCATCTCCGCAAGCCAGATAGGGATGGCGACCATTAAGTACAGGGTTGGCGCATAGATCATTTCCTGGGGATACATATCTCCGGCGACGACGGCGAAGAAGAGACCGTAGCACAGAGGAGCTGGCGGCGGTGACGACGGCGACGTCGGCGGAAACATCCCTGCGAAAGCGGCGTCTGAGCGGGTGAGCTAGGTTGATTGGAGAGGGAGCCTGGCAGAGGGTATGAGGGAATGCAAGCTGAGTGATGGAGGCGGCGCTGCGACAGAAGAGGAGGCGGCGGAGGAGGCGGAGGAGATGAGTGTGTGAGGCTGCGTGCGGGGTGTGGAAGGTAGAAGCGGCGGCAATAGCAACGGCAGTAGCAGCAGCAGTAGCAGCAGTGGCAGGCGGCAGAGGATGAGGTGCACACGGAAGGCGCACAAAGGCGGCGAATGGAGAGGTGCTGGACGAGAGAGGGGTGCGGCGGAGGAGGAGGGGGAGATGCATGGGGTGCGTGCAGGGTGTGGAAGGAAGAGGCGGCTGTAGCAGCGGCAGTAGCTCAGCAGTAGCTCGGCAGTAGCAGCGGCGGCGACGGCGGAGAGAGGCGCGGCGCGCGCGCGAGGGGGTGGTGGTGGAATGAGAGGTGCGCGCGGTCACGGCGGGCGCAGGGGTACGTGGGGAGCAGCGCGCGGGGGGCGCCGGGTGCGTAGGGCGGGGAGGCTGCAGCGGCGGCGGCGGCGGCGAGAGACGAGAAGGAGTGAAGAGAGCGGCGCAATGTGTGTGTGAGAGGCTCGCGACGCGGGCGTGGGAAAGAGCGCGCGCGTCTGCGCATCATCAGTGTCCGACGGGGATCGAGACACCATAGGCACCGGAGTGTGGTGGAGCGACAAACGGCAGGAGCGATGCGCACACCGTGGACAAGCGGCGAGAGAGTGAAGTATGCGAGAGTGTGTGAGAGCTCGACGAGTTCGACGAGGGGGGCGGGTAGCGCTTGCCGCAACTCGGTGGGCGTAAGGGAGCGAGGGCGCAGCGCTCCTGAGAAGAAGAAGAGTAGCGGCCGATCAAGCCAAGGTGGCACGCCGAAAGTGGGACGCCCAAAGGAGGTTTTCAATTTTTGTACGCGGACATGCGCCGTTCACAGCTGCAGCTGTGAATTGGCACTTCTCTATGCTAGTACCCGAGGACTCTGCGACACGCGCAGTACGGGCGGCCCACCGCAGGAGGCACGAGAGTCCGCACCTCGCAAGTGCTGCTTCAAAGTGCCGACGTATGTCTGTGTGTGTGTGTGAATACGTCCGCTTTCACGGCGGCGCGCCGCGCGGCCGCCCTCGCCGCGCGCTCGTTGAGTGGCCCCGCGGAGGAGGCCGGCGCAGAGGCCTCCGCAGTGCGGCTCGCCGAGGCCGTCGCCTGCTCCGCCTCACCACCAGACATGGCGCCAGACATGACGCCAGCCATGACGCCAGACATGGCGCCCGCATCGACGCCCGCATCGCCGCCGGACGCGGCGCCAGACGCGGCGCCAGGCGTGCCAGCCGCACCGCTCGCCCGCAGCCGCGAGGGGCCATCCTCCAGGTGGAGCGGCGGCTGGGGCGAGCCCTCGCCCTCGCCACCGTGGCCTGCGCCCTCGCCGCCATGGCCTGCGCCAAAGGTGAGGGCAACCACCGGGAGCTCAGGCTGCCGCCTAGGGAAGCGTGGCGGCGCGGGGAAACGCGGCGGCGGTGGCGGCGGCGGCGGCGGCAGCGGCACGCGCGGGCGGACGGATTCGGACGGGGCGGAGCAGCGACCGCCTGGGCGGCCGCTGCTCTGTCTGCCAGAGCGCGCCATCTGTGCGCAGCTCGAGCGCAGTCAGGTGCACAGGGAAGCGTGGCGGCGCGGGGAAACGCGGCGGCGGTGGCGAGCAGGCGAGCGGCCCGCGCGCGGCGAGGCGGACAGGTGATCGGCAGGCGGGTGATGGGCCGCAGAGTGACCGCCCAGCGATCGGAGCGAGCCGATCGTCGCTCGGCCGCTGCTGACCTCGAAGGCGTGCGGAGCGCGACTGTCGGTGTCGGGGGGCGGCCGTCATGTGGCGAGGAGGGAGGACGACAAGTGCGCGTCGTACGGGGTGCCGCACCGCCACCGCGCGAGAGATCGTGGTACGCGGAGGCGGCCCTCGGCCTCCTCGACTTCACGCCGGCCGGCCTCGTGCTCGTCTTCTGCTTCGTGCCCTCCATCAGCGCCTCCATCTTCCGCGCGTGGAGTTGCCAGGCGCCTCCAGCTGATGACTGCCGCTGCTCACAACACCACATCCCTCAGTCCTCGTAAGTTTCTGCTGATAGGCCTACACCATCTCTCCGCCGAACGAGCGCCTGGAGCAGGTCTCCTACATGCGGCAGGACGCGAGCGTCGAGTGCGGCTCCGACGATCACGGACCCATCACCGCCCTCGCCACCGGTTTCATCGTCCTCTGGCCGGTCGGCTCGCTGGTGCTCTTCACGTCGCTCCTCGCCGCCTGCTACAAGCCGCTGCAGGCCAAGTCGCCGAATGCTCTGACGCGGGCCACCGCCTTCCTGCACCGGGAGTACGAGAAGACCTGGTGCTGGTGGGAGGCGCTCGAGCTGGCGCGCAAGCTCGTGCTGACGGGCTTCGTGCTGCTGATCCCGGAGAAGAACGCGTTCCTTCGCCTCATGGTGGCGACCCTCGTCTGCTCGTGCTACGGCTTCATGCTTGCCGCCGTGCGGCCGTACAAGCGGGTGGAGGACAACGTGCTGGCCGTCGCCACGAGCCTCGTGCTCCTCCTCCTCTTCCTCGGCACCAACTGGAGCACCATCTTCCTGGGCATCGAGGAGCGGTACCAGGGAGTCGACCCCGCCGATGTCCTCGGCTTCGGAAAGCTCAATGCGATCGTGGACATGATGATCGTCCTCGTTGCAGTCGTGCTCGCCTTCTTCCTCGTCGGCGCCGTCGTCGCCGCCCGCCGCGTCGCCAAGGTCCCCACGATCCGCCTCGCCTCGACCAAGCAGCCCCCCGAGCTGAGCATCGGGACTGACCTCACGTGGCACCTCTTCCTCTCTCACATCTGGTGAGTCACACAGCTAGGGAGGGTGACGAGATATCCGGACAGCACGATCCAACTCTCACCGTAACCATGCAGGTCGACCGGTCAAGACGCCGTCGGAAACATCAAGAGCGAGCTCCAGCTGCTGCTGCCGGACATCAAGATCTTCCTAGACGCGCGCACACGCTCAGCCGCGCTGCGTACGGCGACACAGTCCTCTGACTTCGCTCGTCGTGCGCTGTCAGGTGGACGATCTAAAGGATATCGGGGCGCTCGAGGACTACATCCAACGCTCGCAAGTGATCCTCTTCTTCCTTTCGCGTGGTTACTTCCGCTCTCAGGCGCGCTCTCGCCGCCGCCCTGTCCCTCCCTCGGGATCCTTTGGCTCTCAACGCACCCGAGTCTGCTGCAACCCTCGACACTCCCCTCGTCTCACCGCCCGCCTGCTCGCGTGCCACCAGAACTGCCTTCGCGAGATCCGCTCGTCGCTCGAGCAGAGCAAGCCGATCGTCCTCGTCCAAGAGGCGGACCCTGACAAGGGCGGCGGGACGCTCCAGGCGCTGCGCGGCGAATGCCCCGACGACCTGCAGCAGGACATCTTTGAACAGGGCTGGACGCACACCGTGTGGATGCGAATTGAGGAGTATCAACGCGTCTCGCTCAAGACAATCGCCGAGGCGCAGCGGGACACAGAGCCAGCCGCAGTCCTCTCGCCCCCCACCCCGAGACCTCAGCTCCGGCGCCCTTGAACCGCAGGCGGTGCTCCTCTGCTCGCCCAACTATCTGAGCCAGACCTCCCTCCCGCTCTGCGTGCCGGGCGAGCCCGAGAGCCAGTCGCTCGCCTTTTCCAAACAGACCACGCTCTGGGCTTCGCCGGCCAACGCGGGCGCCATGGAGCTGGCCAACGAGATTGCCGCCACTTTCCCGAACCTCACCGTCTCCACCGCCGAGGCGCCCGGGCCAGCGACGCACATGCTGCTCTACCTCAACGAGCACACCTTCGTCAGCGACGAGCGGCTGGCTGAGCAGGTCCAGCAGGCGCGCCAGGACAGGCTGAAGATCGTCATGGCGCACGAGAACGACCCCGCGCTCGGCGGATGCCCCTTCTCGAGGTTCTTCGAAGTCACGCCGCAGGAGCGGGCTGGGGTTGGGTCATGATGCACTCCATCTCAGACGCTTGATCGCCCCCCCCACCCGCGTACCCTCCCTTGCAGGAGCTCATCGCCGGCGGGCTCTACAAGAGCCTGGCACGCTCGTGCTTCCCGGGGCGCCACCACCAGGCGCGCGTTTTGTCTCCCCCACATCTCGCCTTGCGCACCGGCGGTACACTCACCAGCCAGGGCGCTCAATTCCGCAGGTGTCGCTCGCGCTTCTGGCAAAGGACCTCGGCGCGACTCCCGCTCGGTCGGGCAGCGTCGCAAGCATGAGACGCCTCTCGGCCAGCATCGCCGAAGCTAGCAGCCGGCTCGTTCGCAGCCGCAGCTCTGCGACGATAACCACCGCGGGCGACGGCTCTGGAGGCGAGGCGACGGTCTCGGTGGACTCGGAGGAGTCGGCGGTCCCGGTGGAGGCGGTGCAGGAGCAGGTCTAGCCTTGGCGGCTGCACACACGGCAAACGCCATTTTGAGCAATTCACATGAGCATGCACCAGCGACCCGTGGGGCCGGGGAGGCGGGGAGGCGCGTGCCGCATCGGCGACCCCCACGGGTCTGGGTCCATACCCGTCGCGCGCTCTCGCACTGGGGGCTTTCGCGCAGGAGCGGAACTGCTGCGCGGCGCGCCTTTCTCTGGAGAGGCGTGGTTGGGAGGAGGGAGTGAGGGCGGGGGATGCACATGTACAGCTGAGGCGCCGGGGCAATAGTTGCCTGCGAGGCGTCTCGCGCGCTAGCCAGGAGCGGCGGGCAGCGCTGTGGGTCCTGGAGATCGAGAAGGGATCTGAAGGGTGTGGAGGCAGAGGGGAGAGACCACGTAGACGTACAGTAGTGAGAGTCTCGCATGGTGCGCACAGCTCTAGACAGCGCGCGTCGTTGCATTTTCTTGAGTGGGATGAGGGAACAACGAAAAAAAAATGACACCTTGGAGCTACGTGCACATACGACATAGGCAAGTTGGTATTTTCATATACGTGTATGAACTTCAAAATAACATTGGCTAATCTAGTTCTACTCATCACGACTCGCCAGAAACCTAGCCAGAAACACCCGCACACTATGGGGTCATTGTGTGAGAGAGATTTTTAGCAATACCAAACAACTCTAACACTCACTCGTTTGTTTGTTTTTTGCATTGTGTAGCTTTGCTTAGAAGGGAAAGGTTTACTGCAAGGTCCGTATGCCTGGTTACCGTGTAGTCGGCCGGCAATCGCAGAGCAGATTGTGAATGAGCTTGCCTGCGGCGAGGGCGGTCGAGTGTACGGAGCTACGAGAAGTGCCTCGCCGCCCTCGCAGGAGTCGCTTAGGCGGCTCCCGTGGTGTACCTGTGTTAGTGCCAGTGCGCGCCAGTCCCGTGCCCGCAAACGTGCGCACTTGGAGCACTTGGAGTGCAGTCATTAACCTCACATCCAGGGCCGGGGAGCTAAGAAGCGCACCCAGCGGGCCGGATGATCGGTATCGGAAAAGAAAGAAAGAAAACAGACAACCCGAGGGAGGGATGGGAGGACGGCACGCCGCCACCACACGGGGATTTTAAGGAGAGGTGTGTGATGCGCTATTGATTGACACATCCTGAGCGAACTTCCCTAGTCACCCGCGGCCGGACTCCATCCGGCACGCGTCGCTGGGCGCTCAGGTATGTATGTATGTAGGAAGGTGAAGAACAGTCAGGCTCGGACTGGACACCAACGCGGTATGGGTGGACGCAAGACAGATGATGACGCTCAGGCCGTCGCCCACCCTAGGGGGAGACAGTCTGCCTCTTCCTATCTCTCTTCGCAGTGTGTCTCTCGCCGCTTCTCGCTGCAACCTTCATGCCACCTCGCGGTCGTCCCACTCTCGTCGTTCTTTCCCATCGGTAAAAGAAAGAAAGAATTTATTACGGGCTTGCGAGGGTTTTCTCGGGGAGGGTACCCATTCGGTGTTGGTACTCCCTTAATGTAGGTAAACCATAAAAGTGATTTGAATTCGTCCACGTACGGCTTCGTGAGTGGTTGGGGTGGCCTCAAGCATCCCCAAGGGAGCCTCTGCGGTGCCACATAAGCAGCTTGGTGATTGTCGAGACTTTGAAGGATTCGTTTGAAGAAACGCAAACAGGCCAGACACTACTATGGTCACCAGTAAACCATAATTCGACTTTGAGGGATCATATCTCAAAAAGCCGGGAGATAACAGAGCATTATTGTTGCATATTATGCCACATAAGGTCAAACTTGACCCCACAAGCATCAAGAACCCGATGCTCCGGCTCAACTGTGCCGGCACACTGCCTCCTCACGCCTGCTGCCAGCAGCCGTCGCGGCCCGTGGTGCACCAGAGAGAGAGGTCGACGCGTTGCCCCCGCCGGCGACCCCGCGCGGCTCAGGCCGGCCAGAAGGTGTCTGGTGACGGCGCCGTGGCAGGATTGCGGAGAAGAGCTCGCCGAACGCGAGCAGAAGATGTCCAAAGTGTGCCAGCGCGAGAGCCTCGCGAGCGGGCGCAGAAGGAGCTCGCCGTGACACGATGCCGGGCGGTGGTGGTGCTCTGGCGGCTGTGCACAGTGGGCAAGGTCAGGCTGCAGCAGGGCAGCACGATGGTAGTGCCCTGCTGCAGCCTGGCCTGACATGCACAGGGCGAACAGAGGCGGTACTATCGTCCGGCGCTCGTCGTCGAATCTGGGCCAACTTCGACCGCCGCCACAGCTCGCCACGAGCACGCAGCGACAAAATGTTGACTTACGGAAGTTGAGGCTGGTCGAGAGGAAGAGGCTGCCGTGCGAGCCGGCAGCAGGCTGGCTCGTCGTGGACTGCAGCGGCGACTTTTATGGGCTTCTCTGTTCATAGTAGCGTGCACGCTACTATGGTTTACCCACATTAAGGGAGTAGCGAACCGACGCTGCTTGACCTGCCAGCGTCGGTTCGCTCTCGTCACGGTCGGGCGTGCGAGGCTCCTGTGCCTCCGGTGAAGCCGATGCTCAGCCCTCTCCCACCGTCGCGGTTCGCCCGTCACCTCGCCTCTCCGCAGGGTACATCTCTCGCGCCGGCTGCATCTCTCCGCCGGTCGCCAGCACCCGCGCCACCGACTAGCTGCACCGCCACTCGCGACGCGCCACCCTCGCGCACAGCCTGCATACGCTACTCCCGCCGTGCCTTTGCTACCACATGGATCGCATGTCACTGCAAACGCGCCCGCAGCCGCGCCGTAAAGGTCTGCCGTGCTGGCTGACGATCTCACTCTCCCGCTCCTATTGCATCTGCCTCCCGCCTCCCAGCTCACATTTCACACCGCAGTAGGTGCTCCGGTCGACGCTGCCGCCGTTGCCACCGCTACTGTCACCGCTCGTTTGATAATCGACGCCACGCTTAGCGGCAGCGAGATCCGCATTTTGAGCCGAGGTTCATTCAACTTGCCTGGTGCGCTCTTGCGCGTGCCTTCAAGATCCACAAGTCAATTTGCACCAGAAATCCAAAGGTGGTGCAAAATGGATATCTCAAGATTGGCCTTTAGTTCGCGCACCTGCTCTCCGCCGCCGCCGCTTACCTGCTGGCACGCCACCGCCCCGCGTCGCTAACTCAAGCCTCCCTGCTGCATCTTCGGACTTCGCACCCCTGCCACATGACTCGATCGCCGTCGCTGCTACCGCCCTCTCCGCCGCCCTCGAAGGCGCCACCAGCATTACGGCCGCCTTCATATCTCATTGATGCTGCCACCAACGCCACCTCCTCGATTCTGTGCCGCTGCCGCGGCGAGGCGCCGTCGCCACGATCGCCGCCAGCGCTGCTGACAGCCTCGGAGCGTCGCCGTGGCCGCGTTCTGGTCTGCCCACGCTTCCCCTAAAACGTCTAGGACGAGCTCAGAGGCTAAGGGCGCGTCCTGTGGGACCATCTAGCTCTACTGGGTCCGCGACGGCGGTCGGCGCACCCCCGTCTCGAACGTGTGTGCTCTCTGTCTGTCTGTCAGCTGTTTCGGCTAAGTCGTTTTGTACCGGATTTCAATGTTAGTGGCAAAACCGCGGAACCGAAAATGGCGTTTAATTTCGGGCCCCTGCTGTCCGCCGCCTGCGGCGGCGCTCCGCGCCGCTTGGGGCGCCTGCGGCGCCCCTGGGCGCGCTGCGCGCGCCTGTTTTGGGGGGGCTACCAGCACCGAAAAAATCCCGTTTTCTCGCTGTTCGCGGCGAGGAGCGGCGCGACGGCGCGACGGCTGGCGGCAGGTAATGCAGCAGCACACGCAGCAGCGACGGCTTGGCCGTGGGAGGAGCGGCCGGCACGGGCGCGGCCGAGGCAGGCAGAGCAAAGACGGCGTCGACGCGGAGGGGGCTTCCGAGACGGACGTCGGACTGTGGAACTGCGAAGCGTGCACGTATTTCAACGCGGCATGGCGACGGCGGTGCGAGATGTGTGGCACCGCAGCCCGCAGTGGGAACGGCGGCGGCACTGGCGGCGGCGGCACTGGCGGCGGCGGCACTGGCGGCGGCGGCGGTGGCAACGCTCGGAACCTGAGGCGGGCGCAGCGGGAGGCGGGAGCCGCGCTGCTGGCGTTCACCCACGCGCCTCGAGAGGCGGCGCCCGCTCGGACGCCTGCGCGGCGCGCCGCCGCCAAGCTGCCGCGCCCCGTCGCCAAGATGCGCTTCCTGAGGGCGCACTACCACCTGCTCTGCCCCGTGGCGAGCGGCGAGGCACGTGCGTCGGTCGGCTGGGAGGACTGCAGGGCGGCGAGGCTGAGCAGCCCAGAAGCGGAACATCTCGCTCCACACCCTTACCTCCCCCCCCGCATCTCTCCATCTCTGGCAGCACGGACGCGCTGAGCAGCGCAGAAGCGGAGCCTAGACAGCGTTGGTACGCACTCTTGTATCCCAACTAGCGCTCGAGCCCAGCGTGGGTTCAGTCCCGTGGGGGGTGCGGTAGTGGGTTCAGTCCCGTGGGAGGTGCGTTAGTAGGCTGAGCACCTCCGAGGAGGTGCAGTGCCCGATCTGCCTCGTCGCGCCGGCAGCTGCGCCGCAGGTGGCCACCCCACCACGCCCTCCGCCCAGTGGGCCCTGCCTCATGTCAACCTACTGAGAGAACTATACCAACTCTCCTTTTTTCCCGCCGCCAGCCCGTGTGGTACTGCATTTGGCGTCCTGCGGCCACACCACCCTCCGCCTGCCCTAGTCAGAGCTGACTACTCAACCCACTTCCAGGTTGCCTCCTGCGGCCACATCCTCTGCCTGCCTTGTGCGCTGCGGCTCCACGCCGCCGCCGTCGACGAGGAGCGCGCGCGCAAGTCACCGCACCACCCAAAGGACCGAACCCACGCCGGATTCGACCACTCTGGCGGTATGGGAGTAGGAGCGCGTCTGCAAGTGCCCCGTCTGCGCCGACGCCCTCCACGTTTCGGAGCTGCGCACCGTGCGGCTGCGCCTGTCGGGGTAGGCGAGGGCGGCGGGCGAAGTCCTCGAGCACGTGCCGAGTCTGGTGGATAGGTGCTGCTGCTCTCTGTCGGGTAGGTGGGGGCGGCGGGCCAGGCAATCAGTCCATTGGCGATTGGATAGGTGCTGCTGCTCCCTGTCGGCGAGGTGAGGGCGGGAGGCGTCGCCACTTTCCGACGGCTCCCGCTGCCAGCGCCGCGCCGCCGCGGCGGGCCGGCGCCACCCAAGGTCTACGCCGATGTGTCTTCGGTGCCAGCCCTCGTGGGCGGCACGGTGTCGGAGGTGCGCTGCTTCCTCGCCTTCCCCGCCTGCCTCGGATCTACGTTCGGGTCTATCTCGGATCTACCTCGGGTCTACCTCTGATTGATCTCGGGTCTATCTCGGATCCTTACCTCGGGTCTACCTCGCACCCTCTGAATTGCAAGGTCCGCTGCTTCGCCTCCGCCCTCGACGCGCCCCTCTCGCAGCTCCGCGCCGCCGAGGCTGCGTTGGTGCTACCGACGCCCGCGACACAGCCCGCAACGACGCCCGCAACACCGCCCGCAACATTGCCCGCAACGC
>NW_005201193.1:5709-7796 GCF_000372725.1 Emiliania huxleyi CCMP1516 | reverse complement strand
CTGTCCTGTTTGGCTCGGAGGCGCAGATCACGGCGGCGGTGCACCAAAACATACGCGACGCGGGCGGCAAGGGGCAGCACCTCCTCAACCTCGGCCACGGAGTGCTGCAGGGCACGCCCGAGGCGTCCGTGGCGGCGTTTGTCAACGCCGCAAAGTCGTTCACGGAGTGACGCGGCGCGCGCCGTTCGCAGTGTCTAGTGGAGACGAACCAGGGGACTTCGCGTCATGATATCTGCCATCTCTCACGAGTCACGTAAAAGAGTCGTGTAAAGACACCGCGCGGGGGAGGCAAAAGCCAAAACGCAAAAGAGCTGTGTTTAACATTATCATTAACTTGAGGTTGAGCGGCCCCGCACACGCAGTGGGCGCGACCTCTCTCTCTGCTCCCCGGTAAAGGGCGGGGTGTGGATGCTGGGTTGACGGAAATCGAGGGACGCGACCCACTTCGCCACAGACGGTCCCGCGCCTCGCCGCTATGACGGGGACACACACTCCGCACCATCCGCTGTGTCCCCGTCTTTGTCCGGAGTGAATACTCCAACGCGCTCGTCGCACGGTGGCGGCTTCCCTCAACCTGCGCCGCGCTCGGCGAACCTCGACAGCGCCTTCGGTGGCATGCATCTCTTTGCGACAGAAGCCTGGAGAGCAGCTCCTCTGCTGCTCACACACTCTTCACAGTTGACACAGCCTACTGTGCGGCTGCCACAGCTGTGACAGCGATGGGCTCGCCCTCACTGGCCCTCAGTCACTTGTGCTGCGGCTTGTGTGAGCGACACTGCTCGGCGACTGCCGGCACACTGTGAGATCATGGGTGTGAGGTGAAACCACGCTACCAGCGCCTGGTCACATCGGCCCCGAGGTCAGATCCATCTACTCTGTTGATGACAAGACTTGTCTACCGGCTGGAGCCGAGCAGGAGGGCCCGGCGCACAACCCCTCGGTCAACTCGGCGTCAGGGGCGGCGACCCCCCATCTACAGATGATATGCGCATCCTAGATGCCAAACGCCATCTAGGATGTGTTTTCCATCTTTGGACACCGGGTGTCTCCGCTATGATTGGGTTCTCCAAGAAGATTTAATCATCTTTAGATGGTGCCCCACGTCTTTTGATAGCCCGTGACATCTCAGATTACTGCAGTCGTCTCCAGACGCACAAGTGTGCCGAGATGATACCCTCATCTTGGGTTAGTCCATGCATCCCAGGATGCAATGTGGCATCTGAGGATGCGCAATGCATCATCATCTCAGGAACATGAGCGCATTGTCGGATTTTTTCCAATTTTCAGTGTCGGAGTTTTTTTTGCCGAACCCGAACCCGAAATAAAAACCAGTCTTACATAACAACCGCAACCGTCCATAGTGTAGTAAAGTCAGCATTAGCACAAGGGCTAAGTGCCCCCCACGATCACTCACTGGCTCCCAGTTCCATCACCATCAGTAGTATTCCACAGACACGAACAGAGTAGATCTAGTTAGTCGCATCACACTTAGATACATAGCAATAGCAGCTGATATTAGCATAGATTCATAGTCTCCACTCCACTTTGATCCAAGGGCTCACACGCCGCTGAAGTCTTTATAATTTAACTTGCATTTTAATCATGAAATGCCAAGCATCTTGGGATGCGAAGCATCTTCAGATGATTCGAGCATCCCAGGATGCTCCGGCATCTTAAGTTGAAAATACCATCTAGAGATGCTCGAGCATAGGCAAGACAGTGTGCAGTCCAAGTAGGGCGCATCTTAGATGCATATTATCTCAAGATGCGCATATCATCTGTAGATGGGGGGGCCGCCGCCCCTGACGCTCACCCTCCACACCCCGTACCCCCCACCTGATGCTGCACATCTAAAGCCATCCCTGCTGCTAGGGGGGGGGGGGGGGGTTTCTGACCCCCCCAGCAACAAAACTCTTCTTCTTGGGGGGGGGGGGGGGGCCGGGGGGTCCCCACCCCCCCAATAAGAAAAAGTTCGGGGAAACGGGAAAACAATTTCCTTTTTTTTGGGGGCCGCGGCCCGTTCCCCTTTTGTTGGGGTTTTAAAGGGACCCTTCCGAAGGGGGTTGTTTTTTCCCCCCCCCCCCCCC
>NW_005201193.1:3122-5327 GCF_000372725.1 Emiliania huxleyi CCMP1516 | reverse complement strand
TGCGGCCGCTCCTTTGGGCTTAATAGTTGCGCTAGTGTTGGCTGAAATCCTGAACGTTGTTCAAGTGTTCGCCCCAGCCCATGCTGTTACTGTTGGTACTGTTCAGGTACTGTTGACCAAAATCACCCCGTTTTTGCCCATTTTCGGTCATCCGTCAAAATATCTGAAGATCCCAATATAGGATTCTCCCCAAACCTTGCTCAGCTGATCCACACCAGCCTGAGGGGAAGGCCAGCCCTGGCCAAAGAAACCAGCACCTCATCGGGCTTCCCTGAGCGTCACAGCTCACGGTGATCGCGCCGGCCGGACACCACTGTAACGGTCGTTCCGGGCGTTTGAACGCGACCTTCGGGGGCAAAGGCATGGGCTCTATGGCTCAGACTGGACTCCTCTTGGTCCCTTCTGATGCCCTAGGCCACACCTGGACCTTACCTGGGGCTCTAGGGGCCGGGCAGGGTTTGCCCCCCGAAACTGGCATGAGGCACCTTAAAAAAAAACTCTAAAAAATCCGGCCCTCGGAATCCTAGGGGTACCCTAAGGTGTACTGTGAGCTGTGACACCTCTCGGTGGGGGAGGGTTTTGTGTTTTGACGTATGTTTTTACCCCCATATCCGTTCACAGCTTCACACTCCCCTTACAAACCTTGTCATCCCACACCTTGTGGCCACGTGGACCCATCGACGACGATGCAGCTCAGCCGAGCTGCAAGGAGACCGGCCCACCGTCGTCGATGGGGAAGACGCCAAGACCCGGTTGGCCGCGGTTGCGGGTTGGGTCGTCCCCCCAGCGCCCAGGAGGCTCCCCGCTCCTGGCGGGGCGACCGCGGCCGCCATGCAAGGCCGCGGCCGACCAAGCTGCAGAAACGAGCTTTTAGTGCCTTCAAGCGAAGGCACTGGATTATCGTGCGCGCGGAGCGCGCTGGTGCTACCCAGACACACGCGCGGAGCGCGCTAGCTGGACGCACGCGCGGAGCGCGCTAGCTAGACACTTGCGTCTTGCGCGGAGCGCGCCGGCTAGATACCGCGGAGCAAGAGCAAATCAACACAACCGTTCGAAGCTGACGCCGCAAGTCGTTGCCGCCGGGTGCCAAAGTGCGCCTGGATTGCTCAGCAGCACAAGCATCCACGGAGCCAGCGAGCGCCGAGCGACATTGCCTTGATTAAGCCGGACCGCGACATGTCGGCGGGTCAAACTTGTAAAATGGTGCCGATAGCCGAGGAAGCTCCGGCGGACGTGAGAGCAGCCACGGCCTGACGATCAAGCACGAGAGCGACGAACGGAGGCGCAGATAACTGGCGGTGAACTCACACTGCTGATACCTGCTGGAGCTGCGGAAGATGCAGTAGTACTCCACAGAGCACGCGCGGAGCGCGCCGCTGGAACAAGCACGGTAGCACGCGCGGAGCGCGCCGCTGGGTAGGCGCGGAGCGCCGCCACTTGAGATTGGGCCAGTGGGCTGGCCGAGTGGTTCCTAGCGTGTGAGTCAAACTCTGAAAAGAAGAAATCGCATCTAGCCCTCCACAACCCTCAAAATTTTCTTCAGGGCGCGCTCCGCGCGCGGCGCTCCGCGCCTGACACTCCTTGAACGTCGTAGGCACTGGTATCTGGTAAGGTAAGGTAAGGTAAACGTCTCCACACACACAAAGTGGTGGGGCAAGGGGGGGCGACCCTCGCATCTCCACGCCCGGACACGGATCGCACGGTATCTGGTTCGCACACATGTGTTCTGGGTTCTGCAGCTTGAGGGCGGCCGAGCGTGGCGAGCTTCCCTGGGCCCCAACCCCATCCCCTCCCCCTGCTCCGCCCCTCTTCCCTCCTCTCGCCCGCATCCCCACCCCCTCCATGTGCGTGGGCACCGCTGAGAGACGCGCGCAGTCCGCAGACGGTGTGGAGAACCTACGACAAAACGGATCGATACAAATCTCAAATGCGAAATGGAAAAGGAAATGCGGCGATGTCGCGCGCGGCCCGGCGGCGCGGGCTCGACCCTCTACATATATCCATATTTTCATACTCTCGCACAAGATCCCATCCCCTGGGGTAAATGTGTCCCCCTTCCCCCTTGTGTGTCGTGTGTGTGTGCGTAAGGTACATAGTTGAGAGCGTGCGAAGAGGCGTCAGCCCCATGAGCGCGCCGGACATGTGCATGCGGTGTGTGGCCCCGGTGTGACGTGAAAGTCACGGTGGCGCGGGCGGCGCGCGTGC
>NW_005201193.1:0-2796 GCF_000372725.1 Emiliania huxleyi CCMP1516 | reverse complement strand
ACTTTTTGGAGCGGCGCGTGTCGGCGGCCTCGCCGGCCCGCGCGCGCCCCGGCCACGGCTGCTGCTGCTGCTGCTGAATCTGCTGGTCAAACCGCTGCTGCGTCGTCTTGGTGGTCAGCACCGCCTCGGCAAAGGTCTGCGGCCCCACCGCCGCCGCGGCCCCCATCGCTGCGCCTGCCCCGCGCTCGGCGATGAGCTCCATGCCCGAGCACACGGCCATGGCCAGCTCGCCTTGGATCTTTGCGATGTTTTCGAGGAAGCGCTCGTCGTACGCCTCGCCCGGGCGGGGTCGCGTCGCCTGGGGCCGGACGAGCTGGCCGGCGCCGCTCGCATCGTCCTCGACCGGGTCCGTCTGCGTGCCGACCGTCGACGACTGCTTGGCCACCGTGGTGCGTGGCGTGAGCCGCTCGTCCTCGGCGTCACACGAGTCGCGGCGCGGCCGGCGCTCGGCGCGGCCAAACTGCTCGGCGTACGAGCTGGACGACTTGGACTGGCGGAGCATGGCGGCCGCCGGCTGCGGGCGGGGCGCGGAAGGGGGGGTGGGGGGGGTGAGCGGATCGGAGGCGAGGCTGAAAAGCGGGAACACACGGCGCGGAGCCGCTGGAATGGGGGGGAGAAGCGCCGCCGCTCCGGCGAGTGCGCGGCGGCCGAATGGTGCGCGAGAGCGGCGAGAGGCCGCACGCGGCCCGCGCGAAAGGGTCGGGGCGGGGCGAGGGGCAGTAGGTGGGGGAGGGCGGCGCGCCTTTGGAGAGAGCCGCTTGCCGACGGCTGGCGAGGCGGGGCGCTGCATCGGAGAGGGTGAGGGCGACCGCGTGCGCGCGTAGTCGGTCGGGTCGGGGCTTCCCGACGAGGCAGAGCGCACCTGCGGCGAGCGCGGCTGCCGCACCGACGGCCGCTCCCCGACGAAGCGGGTGGGAGAGCTCGCGCCCTTGTTGAAGGTGGGCGAGCTGCGCTGGCCACCGATCGGCGAGCGGCCCCCGGAGCGCGAGAAGGGGGTTGGAGAGGGCGTCTTGCGGTTGGCGAAATTGGTCGGCGACGGCGGCTTGGCGGTGGGCGACGGGGTCTTGCGGCTCTTGACCGCCGCGGTGGCCTCGGCAGAGGGAGTCACAGGACCCTTGCACGCAGGCTCATACGCCAGCCGCGGGGTCACGATGGTGTGGTCGCCCTGAGAGAGCGCGAGAGGGAGCGGCGGGTCAGCGGAGGGAGCGGAGGGTCAGGCGCCACACTGCCGCGGTGCGCGCGCGGGCAGGAGCACTCACCTTGAGCGCTTTGGGCATGTTGCGGGCCGCTGCCCTGCGCGCCGGCGCCCGCCGCCGCCTGAGCGCCCCGGCCCCTTGCTACCTGGGCGGGACACGGCCCAGAGGGAGGCGGCGTGAACGTGAGCGTACGTGCGGCCCTGCAGGCGCGAGAGGAGCGCGCGGGGCGCGCGAGAGAGGGGCGCGCGGCACGCACCGCCGATGTGCCCACAGAGAAGAGTGCTTATCCTCGTTGCTGGTCGGCGTTTTTTTTCTGGGAAAAGAAAACGAGAAGGCATGAAAATCAATTTTTTAAACCAAACGAAAGCTCAAGCCCCAGGCAGCGGGGACATTGTCGATCGACAAGATCTAACAGTTGCAGGTTGCATTTGTGAAGCGTGGTGTTTCAGCGATGCCGTGTGCGCTCATGAAGAGCGGCACGTGCCGGATCACGGCACGCTACCCCACGGCGCTGTGGCGGCGAGGCGGGAAAAGATATTCTCACATCTGTGCATGGTCCGCATCCATCCAGGGTTCCAGGCTACGTGGGGACCTCGAGGCGCCAAACAAACGGCTGTCAATGTCACGACTCCCGCTCAGACCTCGCGGCCCGCGCCATGCGGGGCGCCTGTCCCCAGCTTCTCGCACTTCTCGCCTTTTCGGCTGCTCAGACCCTCACCGTTTTCCCCACCAGCACGACCTTCCCTGAGCCCTGGTCTGACAGCCTAGAGTACTAGTATGTGTAGTAGAGTCCTAATCCCGGCGCCCACCCTCCGCGTCGTCCTGCTCATCGTGCGCGTCGAGAACCCTGCCGAGGCACATGATCGTCCCCTTGGGAACGCCTGCCCCCTCGCGCGCGCGGGAACTCTCCCTGCACCGCCATCACGAACTTCTCGCGCGCCCACTTGCCGCCAGGGCGGCAGTGCTGGGGCGCGCGCTCGCGCAGCTCCTCGTAGAGCTCCTCGACCCTCGCCACCTCCTCCCCCGCCCAGCCCCTCTGCTGACGCCTGAGCCTCCTCCTTTTTTCTGAGCGTCTTGAACATATCACGCACACAGACAGAAGGTCAGACAGACAGACAGACAGACAGACAGACAGACAGACAGACAGACAGACAGACAGACAGACAGACAGACACACACACACACACACACACACACACACACACACACACACACACACACACACACACACACAACACACGCACAAGCAACGGGTTTTCTTTTTGCTACCTCTTCGGCGAAGTGTCTCTTTAGTACGACGCCAAAATGCCTGCATTCTTCACCGGCGACCGCGTCTCCGACTACTACCTCGCCCTCGCCCAGCCCCTCCTCCTCCTGCTCCTCCTCCTCGTCCTCGCCGTGCGCGTCCCCGCGCTGCTGCGCTCGGCGGGCGGCGCGGACCGGGCGCCTATGGCGCTGCGTGCCGTCAACGTGGTGGGCGCGGCGCTGCTCTTTGCGGGGACCGTGGCGGAGCTGGTTCTCGATCCGGAGCAGGACCGCATGGACGTGCCGCCCGGCTACTCGCAGGGGGCAGTGCGCGGCCTCTACCTCGCGTGCGGTT
>NW_005201194.1:6722-8383 GCF_000372725.1 Emiliania huxleyi CCMP1516 | reverse complement strand
CTTTATTTGTTTAGGGGGTCACAGCACACAGGCTCGACACAGCCCGAAGAAACACACCTCGTCCAAGCAGCGGCGATCGCTCGCGATTCTCGCTCCAATTATCGCCGCGTTCGCCTTCCACGCCCCGTCGCCGCTGCGCGCGCCCGCTCGTGCCCCGGCGTCGGCGATGCTCCTCCCTCGCGACGCCGGCCAGAAGGCGGCCGGTCTCGCCCTCGCGGCCATCGTCGCCTTCGCTCCGCTAAGTGAGGCTGAGGCGGCGCGCTCGGGCGGCCGCGTGGGCGGTCGCGCGCCGTCGCGCGCACCGTCAGTGTCCCGGGCGGCGCCCGCCCGCGCCGCGCCCTCCCGCACAAACGTCTACATCTCGCCGGCACACAAACGTCTTGGGGCGAGGCCGACCGCTCTTGTACCATACTGACGTTGCGGAGCCGTCCTGTAGGCGCCCGTCTACGGCGGCGGGATGGGCTATGGCTACGGTGGCTACGGTGGCTACGGCGGCTTTGGGGGCGGAGGCATCTCTAGCGAGGGGGGCGTGCCTCGGATCCGGAAGTGAATCATGAGTGGTGGACTCGTGAATCCCAAAGGCATCTCAGCCGGGACTTACCTAACCCTAACCCTAACCCTAACCCTAACCCTAACCCTAACCCTAACCCACAGGCATCTCGACCGGGACTTACCTACCCCTAACCCTAACCCTAACCCTAACCCTAACCCTAACCCTAACCCTAACCCTAACCCACAGGCATCTCGACCGGGACTTACCTACCCCTAACCCTAACCCTAACCCTAACCCTAACCCTAACCCTAACCCTAACCCACAGGCATCTCGACCGGGACTTACCTAACCCTAACCCTAACCCTAACCCTAACCCTAACCCTAACCCTAACCCTAACCCTAACCCTAACCCACAGGCATCTCGACCGGGACTTACCTCGGGATCAGCCTGGTCGAGACCCTCATCCGCGAGCAGCAGCGGCAGGCGCCCCTCCAGAGCTCCGCGCCTCCAGCAGCTCCGCTCGCCTCGACCCCGCCCCCACCCTGACCCCGACGCTGGCCCCGAGCCTCTAGTCTACCTACCTTGCCCTCCTCCTACCCCTTGCAGCCCTCCCCCTACCCTGCCCTCACCCCACCCCCGGTAAGCCTAGGCGTACCTCCAGCAGCAGCTCCGCACGCAGCAAGAGCTCGGGCGCGACCAGGCGCCGACACTGCCGAGACATTTCCGAGATCCGAGACACCTCCGAGACACCTCCGAGACAGCACTTCCGACAGGGTCTGCTATTCGCCCGCCGACGCCAGAGGCTCCCAGAGGCTCTGGCCCAGAGGCTCCGAGTAGTGGTTATGGCTTGATAAGCAGCCTTAAGTCACAATGCCGTGTAGTTGTTGGCCCGGAGATTCCGCGGGGTGATTAAATAGCGGGTCTCTGGGAAATTGTTGCCCCTCTCTCCGCGAGCAGGCGGCGATTGCGCAGCTGCAGGCGGAGCTGGCCGCGCAAAACTCAAAGGTGCAGACAGCGCCAGCCTGGAGCCATCTCGGGCCCTCTCGGGCCACCTCGGGTACGGGCCATCTCGGGCCATCTCTGGCAAGCCTCGCGTGTCAGCTCGGGTGCACCTCTCGTGCTACAAGCCTCGTGCTACAAGCCTCGGCCCCCTCTCGGCCCTATCTC
>NW_005201194.1:5103-6622 GCF_000372725.1 Emiliania huxleyi CCMP1516 | reverse complement strand
TGCGGACGCTCCCCTAGCGCCAGAGTCTTCGCGCCCCCGCGGCGGTCCAACGACCTTGGCAGCCTGCCTCCCCCTCAGCAAGGCGCCGCGCACACGTCCCGCCGGGGCTCAGGCCTTCTCGCCACTAGAAATCTCGCGGCCGCCGGCAGCCCCTCAGCCGATCCGCGCCTCGGCGAGGAAATGCTGCAGCGCGTTCAGGCGCCGGTCGATGTCGCCCATGGAAACCTCGGACGGAGCGGGCTCGCCGCACTCCGCCGCCTTGGCGCGCGGCCAGTTCTCTTTGAGCGCATCGTCCACTCCCTTGACGCCGCCGCCTCTTCCCCACTCGCCGCCGCCGCCGCCGAACGCGCTGGTGCCGGCCTCGGCGGAGGGGGGGGGCGCCGCGTCGGCCGCGGGCAGCGCGGCCGGCCACTGCTGCGGGCCTGGATTCGGTCCTTTGGTGGTAGGGGCGGCCGGCCACAACTCCTCATCGGATGAGTCGGCGAGGCGAGACCAGCCGGCGGCCGCCTCGCGGCCGCGCGGCCTCGTGCTCCGGCGCGCAGCGAGCAATGTGCGCTCGAGCGCCCTGCGTGCCGCGGCCTCGGCGGGAGGCGGGGAGGTGGCGCGCCGCCTAGTGTGCATGCCCGCTCCAGGGTGGAGATGTGGGGAGAGGAGGGGAGATGTGGCGAGATGTGGCGAGCTATGGGGAGAGAGATGCGCCTCGTGGTCGCCGCCGGCGGAGACAGGCGCAACCGGGGTGTGGGGGGGGGGGGGGGGAAATAAGGGAACTAATGCGCCTCGTGGTCGCCGGCGGCGGAAACCAACGGCGGAGGGGGAGCGGGGAAGCGGCGCCCGACGAGACGGCGTTCGAGGAGGCGCCGCTGCGAGAGGAGGCGCGCGACGCGACGCCTGGTGAAGAGGAGAGGGCTGGCTCTCCCCACCATCGACACTTCCTGTGGCAGCTAGCGTGTTGTGGCCAGCCCGACTCGGGAGGACCAGCTGTCAGATCAGCTGACGCTTCTACGGCAACGGAAGATAGCCGCCTGGAGAAACGGGCGGGACGCCGTTCCCGCGGCGGCCGGCGACGGCGACCCTCGCAGCCTCCTCACGCCGGGCAGGCGGGAGAGGGAGAGGCCGCAAGGGCGGCGCCGACCCTGCGGTGTGAATAGAGCGGTGTGAAGTGACCAGGCGGGAATACGGCGGAGCACGCGTCCTCTCGGGCGAAGTACACAAGGGTCCGATTCGGCTTCTAGGACGCCGAGCCGGCGCGGCCCTTGGCGCGAAAGCCTCCGCCGCCGCTTCCGCTTCCACCGCCGCCGCCGCCGCCGCCGCCTCCTCCTCCTCCTCCTCCTCCTCCTCCTCCGGGCCGCGGCGACGCGTGCAGAAGGCGGGTGGGGGAGGGGCCTCGGCGGAGTGCGCCTATCACTCACCAGGAGGTAATGACAAGTCATTCATTATGGCTGGGGGAGGGGCCTCGGGGAGGGGGGGGGGGGGGGGGGGCACCTCCTCCCCCTCGCGGCGGCTCCCCAAAGGCGGAGCG
>NW_005201194.1:3560-4769 GCF_000372725.1 Emiliania huxleyi CCMP1516 | reverse complement strand
TCCCCCCCCCCTCCCCCCCACAGGGGCCGCACCGCTGGCTGCTAGTCAAGCGGCAGTCGCTGCCGCACTGGCAGGACACGTGGGAGCCGACCAAGCACCTCCACCCCGAGGCGCGGAGATATGGGGAGATATGGGGAGATATGGGGAGATATGGGGAGGTATGGGGAGATATGGGGAGATCTGGGGAGATCGCGCCGGCGTTCCACGGAGGGCGGCGTGGGCGGCCTCGCTCGACAGAGGAGGCGCGCGACGACGCGTCCGACGAAGGGTAGCCTATCATCGGTTCTGAGGCGGCTCCTCGTGTGCCGTAGAGACGGCGCGAGTCGTCGAGGTCTCGCGCCTAGTCTTTAGTGAGTCGTTGTGACCGAGGGGGGGCGGGGCGGGAGGGGTGGCCAGACGAGGAGAGGGGTAGCCCGACGGGTAGCACGACGGAGGCCGGGAGGCGGCACGGGACGAAAGCCTCGAGACCTCGCGGCTCGGGCCTGCCGAGTTGCTGCCGACGCTTCCCGCCCTCGACACCTCGCGACTGGCCGCCCTCGACACCTCGCGACTGGCCGCCCTCGACACCTCGCGACTGGCCGCCCTCGACACCTCGCGACTGGCCGCCCTCGACACCTCGCGACTGGCTGCTGGCCGCGTGGCCGCCGCCGACCGGCGGTGCGCCGTTTTGGCCTGCCCATCCGCCTGGTACGGAATGCCCACACTGAATGACTCCACGCATTCCCACGCGCGCTACACCGTCGGCCTGAGATCAATGACTCCCCCTGATGACTCACCACTACACCCTCCGCCTGCTGCAGCTTGCGGCGGTACCTGTCCGCCTCGCGCCGCGCGCGGCCAAGTTCGGAGCCGAGCAGCGTGATCTCCTATGATTAAACCAAGGAGCGACACGCTCCATCCTTGAGCCCCATCGACGATTCCACGCCCGTGCATGCGTGGCTTCCTTCTTCTGCCGGTCGAGCTGCGCCAGAAGGCGCCTTCTCTCTGCCGCCGCCTCCTCCTCGGCCCGGCTGAGCCTCGCCCGCAGCCGCGCCACGGCGGCGCCCTCGCACCTACCGATGAGTGTGAATGTTGGTGCCTCTGACCACAACGCTGGCAGCCGCGCCACGGCGGGGCCCTCGCACCGCCTCCCCTCCTCCACCTCCTCCTCGAGCCGGCGGGAGACCTCGCACTGCGCGTCAAGCTCCGCCGACAGCGCCTCCACTTGTC
>NW_005201194.1:0-2741 GCF_000372725.1 Emiliania huxleyi CCMP1516 | reverse complement strand
GCAACATTCTTTTTGCAAAAATTCTTTAGAGGCGCCAAAGAAGTCACTAGACCCCACATACGGTCTCGTCCGTGCCTTGCGGCCGGCGAGATTGCTAGAGGTGGAGCATGCTGCTCTAGCCTCACATGTCACTTCCTGTCGTCTGTTGTTTGTTGTGCTCTTGTTTGTTTCTCTTGGCACCTTGGAGTGCTGGGGGGGGCGACAGGGAGGATATGGCCTTGAGTTATGTGTACGCCAACTCAGGGTGTGTGGCAGCCAGCTGGCTGTGTGTCTTGTGAGCCTTTTGTGTCTGTGTGTCGCTCGTGCGTGTCGTCATCATCTGTCCAGCGTCCACCCATACCGCGTTGGTGTCCAGTCCGAGCCTGGCTGTTCTTCACCTTTCTACCTACCTACCTCAATAATACAAGCCCAATGGTGCCTAAACAATGGCAGCGATCTAGAATCGGCTCACGCGCCTCTACTCGCATACGCTCACCCATAGAATTGTCACCGCCAGTGAGTGCGAGATAGGGCTAGCGGCTGGCGGCTAGCCTCTGAGGAGAGTGACCAGAGACACCTCACACGACCCCACACACGGTCTAGTCCGGCCTCGCGGTCGGCGGAGATTGCTAGAGGACGAGCAAGCCTGCTCTAGCCTCACGCGTTCGCCCCTCGCCTGTCGTCTGTTGTGTTGGTTGTTGTGCCCTTGTTTGTTCCTTCGGCACCTTGGCTGGGGGAGGCGACAGGGGGGGGGCGCGGCCTTGAGTTATGTGTACGCCAACTCAGGGTGTGTGGCAGCCAGCTGGCTGTGTGTCTTGTGAGCTTGTTTGTGTCTGTGTGTTGCTCGTGCGTGTCGTCATCATCTGTCCCGCGTCCACCCATACCGCGTTGGTGTCCAGTCCGAGCCTGACTGTTGTTCATCTTTCTACATACATACAGTGGCTCGAGCGAAGGTCGAGTCATAGGTGCAGCGCGATCAACGCTGAGCTGCTGATGGAATGATTAATTATTAATAGTCTGTATTCCAGATTTCCGTTCAGTTTTGGCGCGATTTGGGATTTTGGGCTAGGATCCCTAGGGATCCCACACTTAATCTCTATATAAGGGATCCCTATCCTCTCTCCTCGCCGACAGCAGCTATGCACACTTCGCAGGTTCGTGCAGTGATGTCGCTGGCGCTCGCCGTCGGCGTACACGCGACGTGCAATCCGTTTTGTGGGGACAAGACGCAGGGCTGGGATAAAAAGTGCGACTGGGGTGGCTGCTACAGCTGCACCGAGTGCTCCGCCCCTGCGCCGGTGTGCAACCCGTTTTGTGAGGACAAGACGCAGGCCTGGGATGCCAAGTGCACCTGGGAGGGCTGCAACGGCTGCACCGACTGCTCTTCCCCTGCGCCGGTGTGCAAGCCGTTTTGTGAGGACAAGACGCAGGCCTGGGATGCCAAGTGCACCTGGGAGGGCTGCAACGGCTGCACCGAGTGCTCTTCCCCTGCGCCGGTGTGCAAGCCGTTTTGTGAGGACAAGACGCAGGCCTGGGATGACAAGTGCACCTGGGGGGGCTGCAACGGCTGCACCGACTGCTTCGTCCCTCCGCCGTCGCCGCCCTTCGGGCCCAAATCTTGTACCCTCGTCTACACGGGGTCCGACTTTTGCGGCGACGATGAGGTTCTTGCCGGCTTCACCGACTCGCTTGTCAGTCGCAGTCTTGGCGGAAACATTGACGACTGCGAAGCCTTGTGCCTCGCGACCGCCGAGTGCCTGTTCATTTCGTTTTGGCCTAGCGGCTGGTGCAAGCTCACCGCCACTTGCCTCGACAAGCAGAAGGACGCTGGAGGCATCACCCTCAAGACCTGCGGGCCGCCGCCGCCCAGCCCTCCGCCGCCATCACCACCACCACCCTCGCCGCCGCCGCCCTCGCCGCCGCCTCCGAGCCCTCCGCCTCCAAGTCCGCCTCCGCCCTCCCCGCCGCCGCCCAGCCCGCCGCCACCGCCGCCGCCGCCCCCAAGCCCGCCACCCCCGTCGCCTCCGCTCTCCTCACCCCCGGCTCCCAGAGCGTCGGCTCGCGAGGTGGGGTGCTAGTATGGGCCCGATACGTCGCAGTGTTCTTGCTCCCAGCGCTTGCGCTTCGGCGGTTAGTGGTGCACTAACCTCCGAGAAATCCTTCGGGTCGCTCCTCATCGCAAACCCTGTCAGCAGAGTCTCCTACGGGAATGTACGTAAGAGCCACATACACTGAAAAATCCCTGGAGCCTGGTGGCGGCGTGCCGTCCTCCCATCCCTCCCTTTGTCTCTTTTCTTTCTTCTTTTTTAGATCTACATTAGCGATTTATTTAGATCTACATTAGCGTCTCTCTCTCTCTCTCTCTCTCTAGCGTTTCGCCTTCCCCAAAGAGAAGCAAAAAGAAAAACCTACCCAGCGGCGGTCGACCATGACGAGACCATTCCTTCATCCGGCGGCGAAGAAGGATAGAGCTCGAGTAGCCGATCAACGAAATGGGCAGTTCCTCGCTGATGTCCTCGACTCCCGCGCAGTACTCCCGCCACGCGCTCTTAGCGATCATCGTCGGCTTCGGCATCAGCGCGATCGCCCAGGCACCCTTCTTCTCGCTGCAGGCATGGGTCGGCAAGCGCTCGAACTGGGGCTTCCACTTTGACAACGGAATGGAAGCAGACGCGGGCTGGCAGAACGAGATTGCGATTTGGAACGTGGCCACCATCGCCATGTTCATTTGCGCGCTCCGCGCCTTCGATGATGTTGGGTTC
>NW_005201195.1:0-7141 GCF_000372725.1 Emiliania huxleyi CCMP1516 | reverse complement strand
GGGGGTGGGGGGGGGGGGGGGGAGGGCGCGCGCCCTCGTCCAGCCTCGAGCGCAGCACCTATTCACAGCCGGAGCCGTGAAGAGCTCGCGGCGAGGAGAGGCCGGACTCGTCGAGCCTCGAGGGCGCGGGACCGCCGCGTCCGCGTCGAGCAACTCGTCGAGCAGGCGGCGGTTGGGCAGCAAGTCGCACTTTGAGAGCACCTGCTCGCCACTCCGGGGCGTGAGCGCTCGCCGCCAAGAGGGCGGCGTCTCGCGCGATGCCCGGGGCTGAGCGCCGCACGTTGCAGTGCGGCAGCTCGAGCATCGTCATGGCGGAAAGGCAGGCGAGCACCCCGGCCACGAACTTTGGCGCGTCCTGCAGGGAGGTCGAGCCGAGTGAGAGTGTCACCCGTCACGGCGTGTCAGTTCTGAATCGACAGGATCGGGTCGCGTCCTGCAGGAAGGTCGAGTCGATCAGGTAGACCGAGGCGAGCCGAAAGCCCATGCGCTGCAGCTCGGAGACGACGCGGCTCATCGCGGGCACGTGCGAGTAGAGCTCGACCTCAGGGGCAGCCAGACAGTGGGAGGTGGTGCGATGCGATGCGATGCGATGTGATGTGACGTGGTATTGAGCTCGACCTGGCCCGGGCAGTCAAACAGGACGTACTCGTCGCCGCCTGAGACGTGACGAGGCGCAGCGAGCCGCGCTGAGCGGCGGCGAGAGCGGGCGAGAGCGGGGCAGAGCCGCAGTGCGGGCGCGACGGCGGCGGCAGCGGCGGGCGGCAGCGGAGCAGGCAGTAGAGCAGTGAAACCGCGCGCAGCGGCGGCAGCGGCGGCAGCTGCGCACGGCGGGAGGCGGGCGGCAGCACCGAGGTCGTCGAGTTCCGACTCGAGCCAGTCAATGTTGTCGACGAGGTACTCCATCGCGTAGATGAGCCCGCCGTTCGGGCCCAGCCGCAGCTCGCTCATCACGTCCTCGAGCGGCACGAGGTCGCGGATGTCGGCCGCGACCGGGTACCGAAAGTGCTCCGCTGCTGGGTCGAGGTTGACGACGTGGACGCGCCGCCGCTGCGCCTCGCAGTGCGTGCGCATGAGGTTGCAGTATGTCGACTTGCCGGCGCCGGCCGGGCCGATGACGAGCGTCGCGCAGCGGACCATATGTGTATGTGGCACCGGCCCGGCGCGCAGAGGAGCAAAACGCAAAAGAAACATCTCTAGTGAGTAGAGGGGGCGTCCTGCAGTTAAGGGGAAACCCGGTACGGGGCCAACCCTCGGAGACCCGTGTTTACTTTACGGCCCCTTCCCCGCGAACGCGCATCCCCCCGTGTGCCGTGAAGCGTGATAGCAGATAGGCCGTGTGATAGGGCTTTTTCTTGCCCGCAACCTCCCGCGGATCATGTACATGCGGCCGATCAAATCCGATCATCCGGCCCGCTGGGTGCGCTTTCTCAGCTCCGCGGCCCTGGGTGTGAGGTTAATAACTGCACTCCAAGTGCTCCAAGTGCTACGTAGGACCGAGCCTCGTCACGGTGTCGCGATTTTGACACCTTTAAGCGCTCAGCCTTTCTAGACTCGAGCGATGGATAGAGTCAAGGCAATCACTTAGTCACTCAGTCAGTCTATGAGTCAGTCAGTCAATCAGGCAGTCAGTGGTGAGCAGAGAGAGGAAGTTCAGATGGAAGTGGAGAGCGGCGGTGATAGCGGGGCAGCGGGGAGCAGCGGGCAGGGTAGGTAGGATCGATGGCGCAGAGTCGAGGAGTGAGATGGTGGGAGTAAAGGGATATGCAGGAGGACGACGCGCTTATATGCTCTGAGGTCACAGTATGGGTTCGGTACCTGTTCACAGCCTTGTTATTGAGAAGAAAATACCTCCTTCACAGCAGTGTGAAGAATTATATGGCTGTGCACGCTCTCCGGCTCCTTGGCGATGGAGTCCTCGGATGAGGAGATCTCTGATGAGGAGCTCATCGACATTGAGCCAGTAGACGACCGCTGTGCGGAGCTCAGCAGGTTGAGCGAATTGCTCGAGGTGTCTGTGTCCGAGGCTTCCCGACTGCTGCGCAGCTGCAACGAGTCCAGCGAGCTCCTGATGGAACGCTATCTTGAGGACGCGTCGCTCGTCCGGCGTGAGGCGGGCCTCTCCGAGGTGGCATCGGAGAGTCCTGCTGAGGACGTAGTACCAATGCGGCTGCCCAATGCACAAGGGCAGTCAAGCACCGTGGCCATCTGCTTGGGCGACGGCGGCAGCGTACACGCTGCTCGAAGCGTTGTGCGTCAGTGCCTTACCATGGCACATATGCTGGATGAGGGTGACTCCGCAGCGGCACGGGTCGGGTTGCCTCTCCTCGAGCACTCTGACGAGCCTGCTCTGGGCCTGCTGCTGCGCTGCTGCGAGCTCATTGACCAGTCGCAGCAGCCGCTTGTGCTGCGGCTGCGCGGTATCGTCGAGCCGCAGGTGGACGCGCTCGACGATGCCAAGTTCATGCGCTTGGTAGTTGTTGCCAACTATCTCGCCGTACCCGATGCCGTGATCGCTCTGCTCGTCGACGCGCTGGCCTGCCGGCTCTCGTCTTGCCTCAGTTCTGCACGGGTGCGAGAGCGCTTTGGCGGCGCGGCCGACTTGAGCGAGGTGGAGGCCCTGCACTCGCTGCAGGAGCCTCTGCTGACCGAGGAGGAGCACGCTGAGGAGGTTGGAGGTGGCACGCACCTGTCGGGCGTGATTGGCGAGCATGACTTGTTGCTGCGCGCGCTCTCACAGCTCCCCGAGGCAAAGCTGCGCATGCTCAAGGGAGTCGATCGCGGCATGCGAGCCGCCGCGCGTGCCGTGCTGTGTAGTGCCGTGTGGCAAGCGGCCAACCTAACGATCAGCGACGTGCACGTCGAGCTGCTCCATCTACCGGCCGCCGCTCGGTGCGCCCGTCTGCTCCAGTACTATCAGCCTCTTCCAGTGCCGGAGCAGCCTGCAATGCCGCTGCTCAGAGCCACCAAGCCACTCCTGACGACCGTCGAGGGGTGTGAGCTGCTCTACTCGCTCAGCCGTGACGAGCAGGCAGACGAGCTGCTGCGCCTCCTGCTGGTGCAGCATAGGCTGTCAGCGAACGAGCAGAGGTTCGTGATGCTGCACGCGTGCCTCGGCGGGCGGCTGCCTCAAGTCGGAACGCTCCTGGCCGCAGCACCGCAGCTCGCCTTGGGAAGGTGCCCAGACCTCAAGCAGGTGATGCACACGTGCAAGCGTGCCGCAGCTTTGGGCTGCCGATTAGGGACAGATCGCCACCTGGTGGTTGGGGACATGTCACGCCTGATCCCGAATGCGACCGATTCTCATTCGTTTCTGCATGTGGCAGCCACAGCAGAGGTGGCACGATGCCTCGTCGAGGCGGGTGCAGATGTCGAGGCGATAGGCTGCATAGGCCATCGGCCGCTGCACACGGCAGCCCACTTTGGGCACACGACCACTGTGGCATATCTGCTGTCGATTGGCGCTGATCCCACCGTGCGCTCATCGTGCCAGTTGCGTGAGACGCCACTGAACATTGCCGAAAACATTGGGTCCGTGGAGGTGGCACAGATACTACGCGATGCGCTCTCCTGAGTTGGAGTTGTTTATGTCTGCCCACGGATCCGCGTCGTCCGTTTTCATATTCAAAGCATATATTCCAACTTCCGGCAGCCGCTGGATGAAACTGGCTGAAATCGCCCTGTGGGGGCGGCAGCGGCGACCGCCCCGGGGGCGGCAGCGGTGACCGCCCCGGGGAATATGTTTAGCGACTCCCACCCCCAAGGAAGTTCTGATAGACATGTCCAGGACTCTGTGGCTCCGAAGTAGCGTGTGCGTCGAAGCCACAAGAGGGGCGCTGGCTACGTCGGAGAATTGGTGGGGGGTGGGGGGTTCGCGTATTTTGTTTTCTTAATAGTTCTGGGAGCAAACGATTCCGCAGCGTACTGGTCGTGAAGAGGCGCGATGCCGATGGAAATCGTGGGACGCGAGCTGAGCGGCGGCCGGGTGTCAAAGGTCGCGCGCACAGAGGCATCCCCCCCAGGGCCGCCGGACGGGTCGGTCCCGGCGCTGTTCACAGCGCCGACATCCGTTCACACCCCAAGGGACATCATCAAAGGAGGGGGCATGGCCATCTCCCCCTCCCTGCCCGCAATCGGCCCGCGGCGCGTGCAAGCCGCAGGGCCCCCACTCTGCGCAGGAACTAGCCGGCTGGGGCAGTCGGAGAAGGGGCAACTCCGTGCACTGACGGTCGGCCGTCAGAAAACACGCCTGCGTGGATCGCGTCACACCAATCCTCGCTACCCAACGCGGCCAAACGAGATCCGAGAATGGTAGAGAAACCCGCAAAAAAAAAAGTTGGGCGGGGCGGACGCAAATCTTCACAGATAGGTTGATAAGAAACAAGAAGCTCACATCGCACAGACAGTGAATTGAGCGCCTCCCTCTCTCTCCGGCTGCGCGCCTGACCGGTGCGGCCTCCGAGTCGGCGTCTAGCGCGCGCGATAAGGTTTTTGCTCGCCTTCCCTGGGACCCCGTGTTGCGTGACTCTGTGCAATTTCGGGCCCGGGGTTGTGCGTTTACGTGAGGGTGTGAGATTCACCCTTGGGGACCCGCCCCAGCACACAGCTGCCCAGGCACGACGGCAAGAAACCCAAGGGTGAAGGTGTGAGAGGCGGACCTAAGGAATTCACAGAGAATGGCGCGGACCGCCGCCACCCCCAACGAGGGCTCCCCGGCTGACGTGCTCGACGCCGGCTGCCTCGCCGAGATCTTTGGCCGCCTCACCGACGTCGGCCTCTGCCGCGTGCGCAGTGTGTGCACCTCGTGGCGTGCCGCCGCCTCCATTCCGGGGATTTGGCGCGAGGTTTTTGCGACAATGCACGGAGAGCACGCTCGGCGGTGGGCGCCGTCGCAGGACCCGCTCGTGGACCCACCCGGCGGCGACGAGTGGCAAGTGCGCTGCGCCCACCGCCGCCAAGCAGCCTCCAACCGGGTGGCGGGGCAGGCGACCTACCGCAAGCTCCCGTACGAGATGGGCCACTCGCCCACCGCCTCGCCCTTCTACGTCGCCTCGCTCGCCATCGACGGCCCGTGGCTCGCGCTCGGAGAGTTCGGCGGTTTCCTCACGCTCTACGACCTGCGGGCGAGCCGGCGGCGGTGGCGGCGGCCGCACGCCCTCCCGCAAGGCTTTGTGGAGAACGGGCGCGAGGACCTGTGCGTGGTGAGCGCGGCGATGGTGGACGCGGTCGGCGGCTGCGTGGGCAGCCTCGCCTCGGGGAGTGGCACGCTGCTGGTCCGCTGCCTCTCTTCTGGCCAGCTGCTGCACCGGCTCGACCACTCCGCCCTGCTGGGAGGGCTGGCGGACGCTCTGCCGCAGCTGCCACCGCTCACCTTTCCAGGAACCTACTTCAACATGCCGCAGTGGCGGACGGAGTGCGTCGTCGCCTCGCTCTGCCTCTACTCGGCCGAGCGGCTCGGGCCGGAAGCCTCGCGAGGCGGGAGCAGGCAGGGCGGCGGGAGCAAGCAGGGCGGCGGGAGCAGGCAGGGCGGCGGGAGCAGGCAGGGCGGCGGGAGCAGGCAGGGCGGAGGAAGGGCCGGCGGAGGCGAGCCCGGCGGCGGGCCGAGGTGCGGCGGGCCGGGGTGCGGCGGCCCTCTCCGGCTGATGAGCGTGGCGGTGCTCGAGAAGACCTCGCCGACGGAGCAGGACCTGACCGAGTGCCTCTCGATGCTGTGGCTACTCCCACCGCTGCCTGTGAACAGCGTCTCTTCACACCTCTAGCTGTGAACAGGTGCCTCTCGATGCTATGGCTCCTCCCACCGCTGCCGCGGCCCGGCGAGGCGGCCGCAGAGGCAGGCGGCTCCCGAGAGGCGGCCGGGGAGGCGGAGCTTGCGGTTGCGCCGCCGCAGCTGCTGCGCGCGCGAGTGGGCGCCATGTCGGAGCAGGGCGGTGTGGTGGCGGAGGTGTGAACAGCGTCTCTTCACACCTCTAGCTGTGAACAGGCGCCATGTCGGAGCAGGGCGGCGTGGTGGCGGAGGTGCACGCTGGCTCGGGCGGATCGGCGCACGCTGCTCCTCCCCCGAGCTAGCTGCCCCTTCCGAGCCCCTTCCGAGACCCTTCCGAGACCCTTCCGAGACCCTTCCGAGACCCCTCTCCCGGAGCCTTCCTGCAGGCGCACGAGCTGCTGCTCCTCGAGCTCCTCACCCTCCTCCCGCTCGGCCGTGCGAGCTTGCACCTCGCGAGGGGGAGGAGGTGTGAACAGCGTCTCTTCACACCTCCAGCTGTGAACAGGTGCGAGCCTGCACCTGGCGAGGGGGAGGAGGGCGACTCGAGCGTCGCGGCGCACCTTCTCGAGCCGCGACGCGTACCGCCTCGCCGAGAAGGGCACACCGAACGCGGACATGTCCCGGACATGTCATGGACGTGCCCGGGTAGGTACAGCCTCGCCGTCGAGAAGGGCGTGCCGTACGCGTCTCTCCAGCGCCGCTCGCCGACCTCGTGGCTCGTGCTGCTCGAGCTGCCCGTCCCGCCCGGCCTCGGCCACCGAGGCGCCTTCCTCGAGGTCTGGAGCGTGACCTGCTCCCAGTCCGCCGAGGGGCTGCGCGCGCAGGCGGCGGCGTCGCAGCCACCGCAGCAGGAGGCTGCTTGGCCGGAGAAGGCCCTGCACGCCGCTCCTCCGGCGGAGGCTTCCCTCCTGCAGGTCGTCGGCCAGCCGGCCTCAGTCAAAGTCCACTCGTCGTTCTCCGCACCGAACCCTCCCTCCTTAGCCCTCCCTCCGTACCCCTCCCTCCTTAGCCCTCCCTCCGTACCCCTCCCTCCTTAGCCCTCCCTCCGTACCCCTCCCTCCTTAGCCCTCCCTCCGTACCCCTCCCTCCTTAGCCCTCCCTCCGTACCCCCCCCCCCCTCCTTCCCCTCCCGCAGGTGCTCGACCTCTCCTACCCGCAGCAGGCCCTCTGGACGTCGCAGGCGCCGGTGCCGCGCGTCGACTGGCCGCCCTTCGACCGGCACCGGTCAGTCTTCCTCCCGTACCAGCACCTCGCCCGCGAAGGCTTCTCTACCTACCAGGAAGGGCGGGAGAGGCCCGCGCTGCTCGAGCTCGACTCTGGAAGGCGCATCCTCGGCCGCAGCTCGTATGGAGCACAGCCCGACTACTACACCACGGTGGG
>NW_005201196.1:10363-11745 GCF_000372725.1 Emiliania huxleyi CCMP1516 | reverse complement strand
GTGAGCGCACGATGGTGGCTGGCGGTCCTCGGGTCCGCACCCCTTCTCCCGACTCAAGCCGTGGTGGCGAGTGGTCTTGTGAGCGCACCGATGGTGGCTGGCGGTCCTCGGGTCCGCACCCCTTCTCCCAACTCGAGCCGTGGTGGCGAGTGGTCTTGTGAGCGCACCGATGGTGGCTGGCGGTCCTCGGGTCCGCACCCCTTCTCCCAACTCGAGCCGTGGTGGCGAGTGGTCTTGTGAGCGCACCGATGGTGGCTGGCGGTCCTCGGGTCCGCACCCCTTCTCCCAACTCGAGCCGTGGTGGCGAGTGGTTTTATGAGCGCACCGATGGTGGCTGGCGGTCCTCGGGTCCGCACCCCTTCTCCCAACTCGAGCCGTGGTGGCGAGTGGTCTTGTGAGCGCACCGATGGTGGCTGGCGGTCCTCGGGTCCGCACCCCTTCTCCCAACTCGAGCCGTGGTGGCGAGTGGTTTTATGAGCGCACCGTTGGTGGCTGGCGGTCCTCGGGTCCGCACCCCCGCGCATCAGAGTGTATCTCGGCGAGGCCGCTGCGCTCACACGCATGTGATGCGAGCCTGCGCCACTCCATCCGGCCCGCAGTGGGCCCACGGGATGGTGAAGGGCACATGCGTAGAGAAGTGCGAGGGTGAGAGGCACTGGATTTCCAGAGTGCTCGCGACGGTCGGGAAGCGATCCCGCGTGGCAGCCCCGATGTAGGCGCACCGCCTGGCACCCTCACTTCACCCTCTCTGCTGCATGTTCGAGCTGTGGTTGGCTCTGAAGCAACTTGGCCGATAAAACTTTTCTGTCAGAATCGTCGCAGAAGCAGGACGGCCCGCTGGCAGGAGCGGAGCCGGTCGGTTTCCATTGTCAAGACTGCGCGAAGCGTTGTCGCGGGGCCCAGAGCCGGGCGCGAGGCGCTCGGCTGTGGTAGGCAAGTGGGCGAGCGCCATTGGGCGGCTCAGCCATAGGCACGTCGTAGGAACGCGTTGTCTTGAAAGTAGGCGCGTACGTCCTCTTTCGTTTTCACAGCAGAGCCAGACTCTGTGTGTGAGGGCTGGATGCACCAGTACTCCGGTGTGAAGAAAGGCTACCGCCCCGCTCGTACCTCGCGGGGCTACCGCTCATACTTGCGGCCATGCTATCACGCCTTGCGACAGCCTGTCGGCGCAGCTGACCGTGCCATGATGCACAATTGATCACCTGCATAGCTCGCGGCCTTAGTATCAAGCATTCAGTGACGACCTGATCGTACGGCCAGTAGGAAGGTGTCCTTCCATCGTGTGCACGCTTCTGGCGCAATGCGCGTCACCTCGGATTGGCTGCTGGCACTCTCGAGGCTATGCCTACACAGCCTCGCGCGCATGGGCAGTCAAGAGGGAC
>NW_005201196.1:3973-7071 GCF_000372725.1 Emiliania huxleyi CCMP1516 | reverse complement strand
GTCATAGTCGCGTGCGTCGACGAAGCGGCGGCACCGCCTCAGCAGCCGAGCAAAGGCGCCGGCGCCGCCGTCGACGAGGGCGTCCTGCAGCCGCGCCGAGATTGCGATCTCGCACGAGCGGGCGACGTGAGCCTGCGCCGCGTGGGGAGGCATCGCCATCACCGCCCGCAGGAAGGAGGCCGTCCGGCCGCGCTGCAGCTCCGAGCTGTCGGCGGCGCAAGGGCAGGCGCCGCGATTGCTCGCCTCAAAGGTGGCGTCGTAGAGGGGCGTGTGGCCACCTTCGTCCCGCGCGTGCACGCTCGCGCCGTGCAGCACCAGCAGCTTGCAGGCATCTAGCCGCCCGTTGTACGCCGCGACGTGCAGCGGCGTCGCGCCGGTTGCATCGCGAGCGCTGGCGTCCGCGCCCGCCTCGAGGAGGACGAGCACGGCCGCGACGCTGGAGCTGAGGGCGGCGTGGTGCAGCGCGGTGCTTCCATGTGCGTCGGCCGCGTCGAGCGGCGGTGATGCCGTGTCGGCCACCAGCCGCTCGAGCTCCGACGCCTCGCCGAGCATCGCAGAGGTGAAGAGATCCGAGAGAGGGCCCCAGCCAGAGTCGTCGAAGCAAAAGCGGTGGTAGATCGCCGCGGCCGGTCGCAGGGCCATGTGTGATGAGACGCACAAACGATGGCAGCCAACGCACAAACGATGGCGTCGCCTGCCCCCACGGCTCGCCAGCGGACACACTGTTCCGCACTCGGCTGTGAACGCCGGTAAAGCAGCACCCCGTCCCCATCCAGGTTGTTGGTTGCTGCCCCAGGTCCCGCACTATGTAGGTGCACTGCTTCAGCAGCGTACACCTCGATCCTGTACCGTGTGTCTTGTGAGCCTGTTTGTGTCTGTGTGTCGCTCGTGCGTGTCGTCATCAATCATCTGTCTTGCGTCCACCCATACCGCGTTGGTGTCCAGTCCGAGCCTGACTGTTCTTCACCTTCCTACATACATACATACCGTGTTTGTTTATAAACCCCCCCAATGAACAAACCAGTGAGGGCAATTAGTGAGGGAGGGCGAGACGATCGTGGATCGAGGAGTCCCGTGCCATGGCGGAATCGACCCTATCCCACCAGTGCAACAGTGCGGGTGGTGCGACGTGCCCGCCGAAACATCGGTTCAAACGACGTTCACAGCGCCAATTCGGCCCCAGCTCTTCGGCCAGTCTTCGGCTCGCTCCGGCTCGCCGGTGAGTTGGTTGGTTGCTGGCAGCACGACCCCAGCACCGGGGGGTCCTGAGAGCTGTTGGTTGCCGCTCGATTCACAGCACAGTGCGGAACAGGGGTTGCAACCTGGTAAAAAGACGGCTCGCAGCTGGCCCGCCACCACATGACAAGACACATGGCGATTCCTCTTGGGGTGGGTACTAGGTGATTGTCGCTGATGGGGAGTGTGCGATTGTGGCAGTCTAGTCTAGCGTGCGTGCAGCGGTGGCTCGGAGCGTTACCGCTCTCGAGCCACGGCCTGTGGCCGGCTCTTTCCGGCACGGGGCCCGCAGCGCTGTCAGCCTACGTCTCTGGATTGCGCGGGTGGCGATTCCTCTTTTGCGTATTGCGGATGAGGGTGGGAGCCCGAGGATGTGCGATGTCTATTGGTGTTCTCGAGAGTGGTTTGGCACGCGCGCGCGCGCACACGCGCACGCCCGCGCACGCCCGCGCACGCCGCACACAGCAACACCCGAGACAGCTCCGACAGCACCCGACAGCTACAGAGCCCCTCGCCTGTCAGACACGCACCCGACAGCACCCGACAGCACTGACAGCACCTGACAGCTGGTCTGACAGAGGCACCTGACAGTGCCTGACAGCTGCCCGACAGCCCGACAGATCACCTGACAGCACCTGACAGCCTGACAGCCAGGGCTCAGCCCGTCTCCCCTATCGCTACCACCCCCCTCTCGCCTCTCGCGGTGTCACTGTCGAGTCAGGTGTGAGGCACAGGTGTGACGAGTTAAGAGTCCGGAGCGGCGCCCGGGTTGAGGGACAGGACCGTGACCGAGTCGCGAGTGTGTGTGCTTCCCTTCCTAGTTCCTACACGAGAGCTGTGTTGCGCAAAAGAAATCGCCGCCCCAATGTACTGGTGGCCAGACAGCGGCAGAAAACACCACGCAAGAGTACTTTGTCAAATAAATAACTAAAACGGTGGTGTCAAGGTGGCCTCGAGTGGCCTCTCGAGCGATTCTAAGATCAGGTCTGCCACCTCCCCGCTGGAAACGAAAATCTAAGTTTCAAATCTCGAATAAATCTCGAAGCACACTTGAATGCTCACTTGGCAGGTAACATATGCGCCACGCGCCCCAACCGCTCCTCTGGTCGCCGCCGGCCTCCGCGGCGGCGGCGATGTCCCAGCGCCACCCATCGGCCAGCCCTCAGATCGATCGATCGGCGCTCAAAGTCGGCTTCAGATCCGAGAACGCTGCTGGCGCCGCCGCCGATCCCAGCGGCGACGCCAGCAGCTTCCTCTGCTCTCCAATGCGCCGAGAAGCGACGCGGGGGTGCTCGGCCCGCCATGGACGACGAAGGTTCCGCCGGGCGCGCGTCAGCCGGTCCGGTGGCACCCTCTGCGCGCGGCACCTGCCGGCGCCCCGACGACAGCCGTCGCGCCACCGCTGATGGAGGGGCGGTCGGCGCCGCTGCCGCCGCGCCGCCGGTGGGAGGGGCACTGGTGGTGGCCTGGGCGGCCCTCCGCCGCCGCTCGGGGCGCCCGGGCAGCGGTGGCAGCCTGCCGCCGCACCACTTCGAAATGCCCGCTGACCACTTCGAAATGCCCGCTCGGCGGCCCGCGATCGGCGCTATTCTTTTTTCTACTAAGCAAAATTCAAGCCAATTGAGGAAACTGAAGCGGGCAGGCTGGAAGCACTGAGGGACGGCCGATTTTCGCCCAGTGGTAGACCTGATCTTAGAATCGCTCTCTCGCCTCCGATCACCCCTCCGTCTCAAACGGCGACGGCGACTCCACTCCCGCGCACAGCCGGCGCCGCTCCTCCTGCGCGCGCAGCCACACGGCAGAGTCGCGCACGCGCTCGCCGTAGTTTCGCACATTAGCCTCGAGCGAGGGTAGCTGCTGCG
>NW_005201196.1:0-2661 GCF_000372725.1 Emiliania huxleyi CCMP1516 | reverse complement strand
TCACGATGTAGCGCATCTTGCTTCTTGTTTTCGGTAAGAGCTTCTTGTGACTTGTGCGGGATCTTCGAAAAATCGAATCGAAGTCTTCGTTCCACGTTCGTCGTTCGTCCTCGCCTGTTCACAGATAGAGCATGCAGGCGCTAGCTAGAGTCTAGAGACTGGAGCGTGCGTTCATGGGCCCCGCGACTTGGACCTCCTCCATTAGAAGTCGGATAGCTCCGTGAAGTAAAACCTTTTTTTCATTTCAAAAATCTCCGACGACGGGGCACATTCACAAGGCCGAGCCGAAGCACGACGCACAGGCCACAACCCGCCCGAAGAAGGTGCGTGAGTATGGGTGTGCAGGTATCGACACGAGACGACCGGCACCGGTCCGGTCCGGCTATCACAGGCGGGGATGCGCTCGCAGCGCCCTATCTTCTCTGCGCATACTTGTCGAAACGAGCTTTGTCTGCTGCCGCACGCGCTGCCTTCTCTGCGGCTTTGCGCTCCGCCCGCACAGAGATCTGCTCCAACCGCTCCACCTTGTAGCCCGCGTTCTCCTGCGAGATGGCCTGCCGGTCCCTGATCTCCGCCACCTTCTTCTGGTAGATGCAATCGCGCGAGAGCTTTGTCGTCGCAGTGACCGGATTGCCGTCACAGTCCGTGTCCAGAGCCGACGATGGCGTCCACCAGTTGCCTTCGGCGTTCCCGCCGTTAGCAGGGTTGGCTCGGTTGGCGCGAGGCACCCCCAGTCCGATGGTGGAGGGACCGAGCCCTGCGACGGTCGTCGTCGGAAAGACACGCAGCACGGTGCGAGAAGCCGGAGCAAAGGTGAGGGCAGCCGAGCGGTGAACAGCGACCGGCGGCATGCTGTGAGGCGGAGTGATGAGCGTCAACGCGAAAAATGAAGGCAGCATGGGAGAGGCCCAGACCGCCAGCTCGTTCACCACCGAAGCGCCTGCTGATCCAGAACTCCAGCTCGAGCTCCGAAAAAAAGGCGAAAAATCAGGTGTATTTTATTTTTGCTTGGGGCGGCCAGAATGCTGAAATTCTGGAAAAACCTGGCCAGCCCCTGCGGTGCCCCTACCTACCCACCTACCTACCTACCCTCTCTCTCTCTCTCTCTCTCTCTCCCTACCCTACTTAAGGGAAACTAAAAAAGAAATCATAGGACGGGTAAGGTGTGCCGAGCCCAAATCACTGTGAGAGTCGTGATTTCTTGTTGGTTTTCTAAAATCTCTCTCTCACCTCCCTGGGTGACCAGCGCGACCGCAATGCCGCGTGTCACAGCACACCGCAATGCCGCGACCGCAAAAGAATTCTTGAAAAACAAACCTCTGTCAGCACAACAGGCACGACGAGAGGGGGGGGGGGGGGGGAACTACTGCTACTTGAGAGCAGGTGTGACGCCGCGCGAGCGACGCTCCGAGATCGCCCGAGATAGCGCGGCGCGGCCCCGAGATCGCCCGAGATAGCGCGAGATCGCCCGAGATAGCGCGGCGCGGCCCCGAGATCGCCCGAGATAGCGCGAGATCGCCCGAGATCGCGCGGCGCGGCCCGGGGCGGGGTGGATGGGTTGGGAGCGAGGGGGCGGAAGTGACCAGTGCGGTAGAGGGTCAGCTCGAGGCGCGTGAGCCGGACTTGTGGGCCGGACCACCCCCTCTTGTTATCTGCGTTGTTGAGCCAGGACTCAACATACGGGCTGTTGCCATCCCAAACTGTCACTCCCCTTTCTCCCGGCCGGGGTGGGGCGCGCGCGGGGGCGGCGGGTGTGCGGCGAGTGTGCGGGATGTCTGTGGGCCCGAGAGCGATATGCCATGTCCGCCTTGCGTTGTTTCATAACACCGAAGGCTAAGCTCAAAAAGAATCTTAAAATACAAGCCTCTCTCACAGCACACTGGCACGACAAGGGCGCGGACTGGCGCGGACTGGCACACACAGTTAGTTATAGTTACACACCGGCCTTTTCCGGAGCCTTGAAAAAAAGAAAAGGACGAGCTTCATCTCTGTTGTCGGGCTTCTCAGCCACAGCATACACTGCTGGGCCTTCCTCGACGCTCCCGCCCCTCCGCCCGCCGCTCCTCACGTCAAAGGCGGGGACTCGACGGTCGCAGCACTTTGCGCGCGAAAAAGCGATGCCACAGTCGCAGCACTTTACGCAGCCGCACGGGCGATGGGCGCCCACGCCGGCGCAGCTCTCCGTCCTCCACATGAGCTACGCCCTGGACAAGTTCCCATCTATGTCGAACCGACCTTGCAAACCGTCTCGGAGTGTCACCGCGCCAGGAGCCCGCGTCGCCTCGGCGCCAGCCCTGCTCCCTAATAGCACCCTGTGAGTCGCCTCTCCCTGCGGCGCATGCAGGTCCAGATTTGGCACCAGAACATGCGCCAGAAGGAGCGGAAGAGCGCAAAGGCGCTGCAGCCGCCCGGCGGCGCTGCGGCGCCCGCCTCCTCTGATATCAATGTGCTTGCGGCGGTGGCGCCGCCCTCGCCCGCGTCGTACGAGTCGAGCGACGAGCTTGGCGGCGAGCCTCCGCCGGAGGCGCGGCAGAAGCGGCCTCGAGGCGGAGCGACACAAGGCGCCGCTGCGGGCGGCAGCGGCGGCGGCGGCGGCGGCTGGGCCGAAGGGTCGCCCGTCCTTCCGACCTCACCCAGTGAGGGACCCTGCAGCCATCCCCC
>NW_005201197.1:7741-8745 GCF_000372725.1 Emiliania huxleyi CCMP1516 | reverse complement strand
CACCGAGTCCCAAAAGTCCTCTTGCCGCAGTATCGCGGCCGAGGCCTGGCGGCACAACTCATCAGTCACTCAGAGAGAAGCACGGGTCCTCCTGCCGCAGTCTTCGCGGGCCGAGGCCTGGTCGAGCTCGAAGCGCGACATGCCCGTCCAACAGACGCTCGGCCGCCACGGCAGCGCCGCGAGGGTGAAGCGGAGGGACCAGTAGACGCACGCGACGTCGTCGGCCGGCTGCGTCGTCGCGGTGCAGCTGATCGCTGCGCCGGGAAGCCACGCGCGGCCGAGCACGTCGGCGGCGCCTGCGACGCGCAGCGAGGCGCCGTGAACCGAGGGGGCCCGAGGGGAGCCTGGGGGAGCCGAGGGGAGCCGAGGGGAGCCGAGAGGAATGCAACGCGCAGCGAGGCGCCGCGATCCGCCCGGCAACCACGGACCAGCAGAGGGGGGGGCCGCGTCTCAGTCGGGGGCGCCATGTATCGGAGAGGGGTCTCTAGTTAGGCGGAGGGCCGTCGTAGTCGGGCACTCCGCGCGTGGTGCCGAGGGGGCCGTTCGCGACGAAGCTCTCCGCGTACAGCTCGCGTGGCGCGTCGGCCTGAGGGACGTGTCGTGGACATGTCGCGGGCGTGTCGCGGGCGTGTCGCGGGCGTGTCGCGCGTCCGCCCGAGCGTATGCACGTCCCCGAGATCGCTATCTCGGCTCGCCCAAAAGTCGGAGTGCAGGGCGACCAGCGCGCGCAGCACCAGCCTCTTCCGCCGCCGAAAGATCTGCGTCGCGTTCTCCTGCGGCGACGCAGACACGGCGAGAGCAGCCCGGCAGCTGGGCAAGGCGTGAGCCGAGGACCTCCCGTGTCTCTCTTCTACCCCCCCCCGAAAAGAATGATGAAGATACAAGGCCTCTCTCAGAGAACACTGACAGCACAAGGGCACAAACTAGCTCGGACTGGCAAGAAAACCCGTCGGGGACTACGCATGTAGCGTGAAGTCCTCCGAACATGCCTCCTTTGGATCTGG
>NW_005201197.1:1444-6242 GCF_000372725.1 Emiliania huxleyi CCMP1516 | reverse complement strand
CCGCAGGCTCGCCAGCCGCACCTCGTCGCGGCGTCGACGACGACAGCGGCATCGCTGCCCTCTCGGAGGGCCCCGCGGGACCGCGCAGCGAAGACGGTGGCCAGAGCTCGTCCTCGCAACAGTCCATCGCGCGACCAACGCCTGGCGCCGCGAGGTGGATCGTCGGGACGCGCGGCGCGTGGCGGATGGCGCGGATCGTCAGCGGCGCGGACGGGCGAGGATGCGATGCCGCCAGGACGAGGAGGAGAGCGGCCGGAGCGGCCATCGCGGAAAAAAACAATTTCGAATCCCGGCTCTCGCACACGCACGATTCACATCGCGGAAAAAGAGCCAGGATGTGAGTGGGCGCGCCACCCAAGAGCCTACGAGTAGGTAGGTGCGGATCGGCAAGGCGCAACGATCTTTTTGCCTTATTATCATCCTTAGGTTGTGATCTAAGAACTTGAAAGCAACCACGCACCAGGGGGCGCACAGCAGCACTGATAGCCGTTGCTGTCTACAAATATATACGCGCGACCTCCCGCGAGCGCGGCGGGATCGGAATTGCGGCCGGAGGGAAGGGCGAGCCGCCGCCGCCGCCGCCATACCATCAACGACGACGACCGCGGCTCGCCCCAAACGCCAGGCGCTGGATGAGCGCGGCGCAAGTAACTTGTCTGGGAGGGGGGGATCGGTGTGAATCATTAGAGCCGAGGGGGGGGTCGGGAGGGGGTCGGTCGGGGGGAGACCATTAGAGCCGCATCGCGCATGGGCACTAGTGAAATGAGAAACTCTCCCACGGAAACAACAAATTTAAAGAAACGTCGCCCGGAAATACGACTGCAACTAGCAAATGCCCCCGCCGTTTGTATCGGTGAACATGCCATGACCCCACATGCTTGTCTGGTCGGCATTGCTCTTGGAGTCGCGCCACGCATCCGAGCAGAGGGTGTGGGAAAAGCACGTGGCGCTGAAGAACATCGCGCGCATGATGGTGACCGCCGACACGTCCCACGACCCGATGTCCTGGTTGAAGGCGTGGGCGAACATGTAGGTCATGCAAGTGACTGCCGACGTGTCCCAGGCGCCGATGTCCTGGTTGAAGGAGCGGGCGGAGGTGAACATGTGGCTCATGGTGATGACTGCAGACACGTTCCACGCGCTGATGTCCTGGTTGAAGGAGCGGGCGTAGTAGAACATGAGCTCATATCGGTGACCGCCGACAAGTCCCACGCGGAGATATCAGGATTGCAGGTGTCCTTACCGGTCGAGGAGCCACTGCAATGCGGGCTGAACAGGCATTTCATGTCGTTGACTGCGCCCACGTCCCACCCCGAGATGTGGCCGTACTCTGCGAGGGCGGCCGCCTCGTCGCTGCACCACAGGTCGACCGCGGCCTGGAGGGCGGGCTTGCCGTTGAAAGAGGTCGGTGGCGGCGGTGGCGCTGGTGGCGCTGGCGGCGGTTGCGGCGGTTGCGGCGGTTGCGGCGGTGGCGACGGTGGCGCTGGTGGCGGCGGTGGTGACGACGGTGGCGGTGGTGGCGGTGGTGGCGGCGCTGGTGGCGGCGGCCGCGGCGGCGGCCGCGGCGGCAGCATTGGTGGCTCTGGCGGCGGTCGGTGCCACCATGGCGGAGGCGGTAAAGGCGGTGGTGACGGAGGCGGTGACGGTGGCGATCTCAGCATGAGGGCGATTGCCGTTGAGCCGACCGCAAGCACTGTCATTGCGATCACGGCACAGATTGCAAGGATCGCTACCCGATAGCGGCGGCCGGAGAGCTGATCATGAATCTGCTGGTGGACGCTTCCGGCTACTGCGCCTGCCTCGACATCAGGTAGAGGCTCGCCGGGGACGATCGGCGTCCCTGACACCACCGAGACCGGCCTTGCTTCTGGCGAGATGCGCTGCGTACTGCTCGCTGCGGAATTATGTTTCAACGAGGCGGGTGCTGTGCCAGCCTCAGCTTTGATAGCCGCCCTGGCACGAGCCATCGCTCCAGCATTGGACTCTCGACCACTGCGCCACCCGTGACTCGGCTGGCTCAGCCACGTCTGCGCTGCTACCAGAATTTGGGCTGCAGCCTCTCGAGCTGTCGCACGAGACGGAGCACCAGCTGCCATTTTTACCGTTGGAGAAGCATCGTGCGCCTCGCCGCCTCCTGTTCCGTGCGGCGTGTGCGTTGCGCTTTTCGTGGGAGATGGCGCGGCCCGGATCGTACAGCCTGCCTGCAAAGCTCCCCGGTGACCACCGAGGAGCCGAGGCGTGCTACGTTTGCCTGGACTCACATGGTTGCACTGACGCGAACGGCAAGGTGGTGCACCAGCGCGTCACTGAGCAGCGCCGCGAGGTTTCTTGAGCATTCTCCAACATGCGACTGAAGGCGCGAGCAGCGATGCGGGATGCGGGACGACTCGCCCTCGACCAGCGGCGAGTTCGAGCGGACGGACGACCGGCGGTTGTCCATGGCGCTGCCGGTGTGCGAGCAGTGGGGAGCGACACGTAAAAAAAGTAATATATCTTTACTTCCATCACCCGGACGTTCCCAGGGTGATGGAAGGTTCGACGCACCCCCGGACTGGGCAGAGAAATCCCAGGGCACGCTCCTGGGCACTCCACCCCGCCCCCACTTGCCCTGACTGCACAGGATAGCGTGCCCCGACAAACGGCGACACATAGCGGGGGACACTGCGCAGGGGGGTATGCCTAACTTTGGTGCTTTGTGTGGGTCGCGTTCCCTTGGTAGCTGTGTGGCTGAAGCCCTCGTGCCGCTGGCTTGCCCCTTCCAGCGGCGGGCCCCTCGAGACTGTCGGTGCTTGGCGGGAGGAGGGGGAGAGGGAGGCCCGGTGGGAGGAGAGGGAGAGGGAGGCCCGGTGGGAGGGGAGGGAGAGGGAGGCCGCCTTGGGCTCTTCTCCTCCCCCCTCCCCTCGCGCTCGACCGCCTTCTCCTCCTCCGCCGCCGCCTCTGCCGCCTCGCTCAGTGCCTTTGCCGTCGCGCGCATCGCCTCCGTGGCGCCAGACACCGCCGCGCCCCGCACCCGCCCCAGCGCCGCCCGCACCCGCGCGGCGGAGTCGGCCGCCGCGTCGCGGACAGCGCCGACAGCCTCGAGCAGCGCCTGGCGCTTGGGCGCGTTCGGCTCGAGCGCGCTCCTCTCCGCCCACCTGGCATGCATCTGGCCCTTCTTGTCGAAGCGCCTCGCCGTCTCCGCCTCAACCTCTCTCGCTGCCGCCTCCGCCTCCTTTGCGAGCCTCTGCCGCCCGATGGCCAGGTCCGCCACCGTCCGCGTGTTTTGCTCCGCGCTCCGTCGCAGCAGCAGCACCCACTGCCGGGCGGCCCGGTGACGAACCCTCACCTCTGTCAGCTTCGCCGCCGTCCGCTTGTGCTGCGCCTCTCTCTCTCTCGCCAGTCGGCGAGCGCCGACTCGAGCCGCTCCAGCTCCGCCGCCGCGGAGAAGCGGCGCGCAAACGCCTCGCCCGCCGCCGCCGCCGCCGCCACCCGGCCCGCTTCCAGCTCGGACAACTCGGCGAGCTTGGCCGCCTTCCACGGCTGGAGCGCCGCCGCGGCGCCCGCGGCAACCACAGCCTCCTCCGCGCTCGCCGCAGCCGCAGCGACCCTGCGATCGGCCGCCGCCGGCCTGGTGTCCGCCGCCGCCTGGTCGGCCGCGGCGCTCGCCGCGCGCTGTAGCGACGCCACCCGATCGCACGCCGCCACAGCCTCGCGGCTAGACTCGCCGCCTCCCGCCTCGCGGCACAGCGCGTCGGGGACCGCCAGCCCGACCCACCAGGCGCACTCGCGGGAGCGAGAGGGAGGCTGCAGCTGGCCGCCGAAGACCTGGTGCGCGAGCGCCTCGCGTTGCGACAGCAGCGCCGTGCGCCTCGCCGCGTCCGCCTCCCTTGCCTCGGCGAGGAGGCCCTCTCTCCACGCCGCCGCCGCGCCGATCTGCGAGGGCGGCGGTGGCGGCCAGCTGCGCCTCCCGCCACGCGTCGATGCGCGCGAGCGCCGCCTCTGTCGGTCGGGCGGCGCCGTGTGAAGCCACGCCTCCGCCGCCCTCCGCGCGCGTGCCGTCGCCGCCGCCGCTAGCCGCCTCGCCGCGGCCTCGCACGCCGCCTGGTCCCGCTGCCGCGCGTCGTGCGCCGCTGCAGACGCCCGCGAGTGATGCCGCCGCCGGCTAGCCTCGATGGCAGCCCGCAGGGAGGCGACGCCCCGCTCGCGCTGGAAGGCGGCGAGGCAGAGCTCGCGACGCTCGGGCCGTACGGGGCCGTCTCGAGGGTGTGAGCGGGACGGGGCGGAGGTGCCTGCTGGTTTGCAGGCCCAGAGGCAACTGAACGGCGACACAAGACAAGAGCGGGCACGCGCCCAACCTTACCGGGGTTTGGGGGTGTGGTGGTTTGTTGAGATAGATTGTGTTCTGATCGAGGTTCTCGAGGTGGATATCCTTTGGCCGCGTTGGGTAGCGTACCTGCGTACGTCTACGCTGTAGCGTGTAGGGGAGAAGAGCGAACCGGGTCCAGCCGCACCGCGCCGCCGGCCGCAACGTGCACGCTTTGGTCCCCGCCGCGACGCCTATTGCTCACGTCGCAGAGTGGAGTCTGGAGACAGCGCGGGATGTCTCTCACGTTGTTTATTACAGTTTCCGCAGCCATGAACAAAGAAAGAAATTTGAGAGCAAAACACCCTCGCACGACACTGGGCACGGGACTGGCGCGCACTGGCACTAACACAAACAGGGCTCCAGGCCCCAAATGACGTGTGAGTGTTAGAGTTGTTTGGTATTGCTAAAAATCTCTCCCGAATGCCACGGTTCGGATCGCTCCTCATCACAAAC
>NW_005201197.1:0-1344 GCF_000372725.1 Emiliania huxleyi CCMP1516 | reverse complement strand
AGCTCCCGGGCTCAAGCTCTGGCAGCGAGCGAGTACCCTCCCAACCAGACGGTCTGCATTGCACACCCCAAAAGCGCGATGTGCATCAGAACTAGCCTATACAGAGCGAGGGGGATTTCTATCTATAGCGAGCGACTCTAACACTCACACGTCATTTGGGGCCTGGAGCCCTGTTCACGCGCGCGCGAGACGTGCAGACAGGGTTGCCAGGTGAGAGCGAATGGCGCGGTTCACGCCTCGCACAACAGAGAGAGAGATGCGCTCTGCATGGTGGGACATGTTTGTTTGTTGTAAACGATGCCCATGGCCATGCAAAGAAAGAGAGAAAACAGAGCCAAAGGAGGGATGTTGGGAGGACGGCACGCTACATGCGAAACCCCGGACGGGTTTTCTTGCCAGTCCGCGCCAGTCTGCGCCCTTGTCGTGCCAGTGTGCTGTGAGAGAGGCTTGTATCTTAAGAATTCTTTTCGGGACGGGGGTGCATCCGGGGTGCATCCGCCTACATCTGCACGCCGCCATGCTCGCCCTCGCTCTTCTCGCGACGCCCTCAAACGCCGCGTCTCGCCCCCGTCCGCGGCGCGGGGGGGCACTCACCGACACGCGCAACCGCACCGACTTCAGCATCAAGCTCGAGACCGACGCGCCGACGCTCGCCCTCGCGGCGTCTGCCTCGCGCAAACCCAACAAGGCCGCGGAGCTCCTGCTCCACCAAGACGTCCTCGGGGGTGGGGGGGCGCTGTTCGGTGCCCGTCCGGACGTCGCCACCTTCCATCCAACCTTCTCCATCCCGTTCAACCTCTCCAAGTTCAGCGGCGCCGCCTCGCGCGCCGCCGCCCCGACCACCCTAAAGCCCATCGGCGCCGCGGCCGACGCCGAGCTCGCCTCCTTTGGCGAGGCTGCCGGCGCGGTCAAGAATGGCGACGTCTCGCTCGCCGACTCCACCGTCAACTCCATCGGTGTCACGTGCGGCGGCGGCGCCGCCCCTGTGTGGTGCGCGGAGCCGTTGCCGCTCGCCGAGCTCTGCGTCTCTGAGGATCCGATCGAGGCCTCGGGCTCCACGAGCAGCGAGACGAGCCTCAAGACCGCCACGGCCCACTCGAAGAGCGAGGCCGACGAGACGGGCACAAAGGTGTGCGACTCTCCGCTCTCTCCCACACCGTCTGTGCTCCGCCGCCCTCCCCGCCTCTCCATCTCCGCCCGGGCGCCCTCGCCGCCCCCCACTCTCCTCCCACCACCCTCTACCCCTCCCTGCCCCCGGGGCCGCCCCCGCCCCCGCCCTCCCCCAGCCGCCCTTTTCCGGCCTTCCCCGCCCCCTCCTCCGCCGCCGCCACCTCCCTCACCCCT
>NW_005201198.1:0-7164 GCF_000372725.1 Emiliania huxleyi CCMP1516 | reverse complement strand
AGCCGATCTGTGGTTCGAATCCACGGAAGATCACGGTGATGGGTCCCAGCGACATTTGGGGAGGGAAGCTCACCCATTGAGGAAGCCATCCTCAATGAACACGACGCACTGGCATTGAGGTCAACACGATGCACTGGCATTGAGGTCACGCAGCTTTTTTTGGTGGAATACCCTTCTTGCAATATTCATGAACATGTTCATGAGCTCAATGCCAGTGCGTCGTGCCGCCCAGAGAGTGCCGCCCCGCCGTCGATCATCACGCGAGCCGCCTCTGCCGACTCCCACCGCGCATGATGGCCAAACACTGCCACTTCAGTGGAGGAGAGGCCGCCTCTGGCGCCGAGGTCCTCGGGGATGAGGACCCCTGCCTCGCCTGTGAGGACCTCTCGTGAGGACCTCACATCGATGTTTGAACCCTGTCGCACGTCTCGCGCGCGCGTGAACAGGGCTCCAGGCCCCAAATGACGTGTGAGTGTTAGAGTTGTTTGGTATTGCTAAAAATCTCTCTCTCTCTCTCTCGATGTGGACCGTGCCTTGGCCTCGATCAGCGAGCCCCCCGGCCGAATGCAACGAATCCACGCTATGCAATATTATCACACACCCTCGTCCGCGCGCAGCACAAAAAGAATTCTGCGACTTTCTTACAGCAGAGGCACGAACTAGCACCACAAAAGAATTTTGCATTTCGCAAAAAGAATTCTACATCAACGCACGCAAAAAAACGTATGTCACAGCACAAAAAGAAAAAAGAGCCACATTTTTTTGGCGAGGCAACCGCATCCGCAACACATATGTTCATGAGAAAATGCAGACACACTCGAGTCGAGACCACGAGCCGCACACCAACCCTCACATACGTTCACCTCTCTCCTTTTACATAACTTCACTTTTGAATCTTGTAGTTTAATCTGCTCAATGGACAATGCGCTCAGCCGTGGGATGGAGGAGGGGGGTGGTTCAGGGCGGGGTCACAGCACGCGCGGGCCGGTGCGTCTAGGGTCGAGGCCAGGGGCGCGCGCAACCATGCTATCCTCTTATGACGGATCAGCTTTTTTGGCGTGAGGACCTCTCGTCGTGTGAGGACCTCTTGGTCGTGAGGACCTCTTGGTCGTGAGGACCTCTTGCGGGGGTCCGAGTTTCTCGTCATTATCCAGGGGAAGTTGGCGGCTGTGCTCCAGACGTCGGCGCGGCTAGTTGAGTGCGATACGGATCTACGATACGGAGAGCCGAGTGTCCCTCACGCCTCACCTCAGACAGGTGGACAAACCCGGAGATTGTGAGCACGGTCAGCTCATACGCAATGTCGAAGGTTACATTACCGGTGACGTGTGTCTTGATGTGCGTCGAGTCCTTCTTGAAGGCAACGAGGTTTGCGACATCAACGTTTCCTCGTCGGACACGGTGACGTGCGGAGCAGGCGCGTCAGACTCGGGAGGGGAAGCCATGAACGATGCCATCGGCAGCCCAGGGAGGATGCGCGTGAGGCAAAGGAGCGCGGCCAAGGAGTCGAGGGGAGTGAGAGCGTGATGTAGCAAAGCGACATCTGTGCCTCTCCATGAACCGGTGTGTGCATGTACATGTCATGTGAGAGAGGACGACCTCCAACGATCCGCGCTGGATTGTTATGATCCCCAACAACATCGCGCACCCGCCGCGGTGGAATACTTTTCTTGCATTTGCACATGTGCATGTGCATAAAGTACTCCCCTTCGGCGAGCGCTCCGAATCTAGACCCCATTGCCTTTAAGGAGGCTGCCCTCGCGCGTCTCAGGAATGTGGCGGTGTCTTTTGAAAAGAAAGAAAGAAAGAAAACAGACAACCCAAGGGAGTCTTTTGAGGATGATCGGGAGGCGTCCTTTTTCTTTTTTTGGGGGCGCGCCGCCAGGCGCGTCCCCACTTTTGTATCACAGCTGCGAGGGCCAACCAAGGGATTCGGCGCGTCAAGTTAACTTGACCGCTCGTTCGGGCTTTGGGCCGCAGGCCGGCGCGCAGCGCCACGCCGCCAGGCGTCCGCCGGAGGCCCGCCGGAGGCTCTTCCTGCGGCCACATTCTGGCAAGATTCCGCCGCGCTCAGGCGCCCAGAGGATGCGTGCGCTGCGCTCAAACGTCGCGATTTGGCAATAGGCGCTCGAGCCGGCGCACAGCGGACGGGTGCGCCGCGCAGGGGGGGTCGGAGGGGTGCGAGAGGGGGCGTGGGTCAGGCGCGCACCGGCCGGCTCCGGGAGCGGCCGTCACGTCGAGGAGGGGGGCTGTCGGCGGCTCGAGCGGCGAGGCGTGCCACTCTGCTTCGCCGCCGACAGCCCCTCTTCCGAGCCGGCGCGTGGCGACGAGCCGCGGCCAGTGTCGCTGGTTCCTTTGGCGGCGCAGCGTTTATCCCCCCCACCCGCGCCCGCCCGCCCGACCGCCCGCCCGCCCTCAGGCCTTGCCCCTTCGCAGGCGCGGGAGCGCTCGCCGGCGAGCACCTCCTGCCTCTCCTCGCCCGGCTGCTCCCTTGCCCCGTCGCCCGCCGCGGCCTCGCCCGGCCTCAAGAGCTGGGCGGCCTTTGTCCGCCAGCTCAAGGCGTGGGACGAGGCGTGCGCCGACGGCCGCTCGTCGTGCTGGTTCGAGACGGAGGGCGACCTCCCGCGGCTGGCCGGGGAGGCGCTGCTGGCCGAGGCGGCCGCGACGGGCGCGAGGCGGATCGCCTTTGACGCCGTCGCGGCGCGTCTCGAGGCGACCGCGGCGCCGCCGCCGCCTCTCGGCACCGCTTTGGCCGCGTGGCCCACGGGATGGGGCATCGAGGAGGGCAACTTCTGCGGGCTGGCGCACTGGGCTGTGGAGGTGTGGCACGCGGCCGGGTCGGTCGACGCGAGCCGGTGGCAGGTCGAGGCTGACGGAGGGCGCCTCTTCTTTGTGCGGGTCGCGGAAAAGGCCGCATAATCGCGCTCTCCGCCGAGGCCCGCCTCGGCGACGGCGCTCGCCGCGCAGCAGCAGGCCAGCAGCAGTAGCAGCAGCAGCAGCAGCACGTGATTCTTGACACATGATTACACTACACAGTCCTCCCTTCGGTTGTCGTTTCGACCCTGTTTTTTCTTCTATCGCAGCGCACTCGCATCTGTGAGCCTAGCGCAGCGCGAACTCGCCGTCTGAGCCTAGCGCAGCGCGAACTCGCTCTGAGCCTAGCGCAGCGCCTCGGAAAACACCATTTTGGCTCGCCAACAAGCCCTCCGCGCCCCCACACCGTTAGGATAATACATTTTCCGGCGACTCTAGCTGTGCCCGCGAGAGCGCCGCCGTCGGTGCCTCTGCGATGAGCTTCCTCGGCAAGATCGCGCGCAAGACCACGCCAGGCGGCAACTCGTCGGTCGCCTCCGCGCTGCGGGCTGCCACCGCAAACAGCCCTGCGCCGCTCCAGCCGCAGGAGCTGCTCTACCTGATGGGTGCGGCCGCGCGCGAGCCGCCGGCGCTGGCGCTGGCGTGGGCGGTCCGCATCGGCGAGCTCGGCCGCCAGGCCGACGCCGTGCTCAAGATGCTAACCATCCTTCACCGGCTGCAGCTGCACTCGCCCGCCTTTGCCGCCACACTCCTCTCCTCGACTGTCGACCGGCAGCCGTTTGTCGCGCGGCTGGCCGAGCTGGCGACGCGGTTCGCGTCCGTCTCGGCGGCGGCGCGCGGGCCCTTCATCCGAGCGTACCTCGCGTACCTCCAGCTCCGCATCGAGGCGCCTCCTTGGATCCACGACTTGGCCGCCGGCGGCGGCGAGGAGGGCGGAGGCGGCGGCGGCGGCGAGGCCGACGCGATCGCCGGCTCCGGCTCGTCAGTCGGCGGGCCGCTGTCGAGGCAGAGGCGCATGGCGCTGGGCGCGCTGCTCGAGCAGCTGCCCTCCTGGGAGGCGCTGCTGGACGCGGCCCTCAACGCCTTTGAGCTCGCATCGCCCTCGCCGCTGACCATCGAGCCGCTCGGGCTGCTGCTGCGCGACGCGAGCGCGCCGTCTTTGGCGTGATGAGGAAGTGTCTAGGAAGTGTCCAGGAGGTGTCGGGGACGTGTGTAGGCGAACGCCGTCTTCGGCGTGATGAACGACGCGATGCTCAACACTCTCGAGTCGCACCTCGAGCTGGACCATATCGGCGCCCTGGAGCTGCTCTCGCTGTGGACCGCCTTCCCACGCAAGGCGCGATTATGATGATTATTATTATTATCAGTATTATTATTATTATTATTATTTTTGTTATGTGGACCGCCTTCCCACGCATGGCACGCCGCCGGAGGAACCTCGCAAGCCGGACACCACCCTTCACCCTCACCCTCACCCTCACCCTCACCCTCACCCTCACCCTCACCCTCACCCTCACCCTCACCCTCACCCTCACCCTCTCCCTAGCTGCCCTGGAGAGAAACCCGAACCCCAACCCTAACCCTAAGCCCTAACCCTAACCCTAACCCTAACCCTAAGCCCTACCCCCAACCCTAACCCTACCCCCAACCCTAGCCCTCACCCTAACCCCCGCCCTGACAGGCAGCCCACAGCACCCTCACCCTCACCCCGACCCTAGCTAGGCCCGCCGCCTGATGAACTCACAGCCCGACGCAGCAGCACTCGAGGCGCTGGTCGGCGCTGCGGGCGGCGCGGGCGCGGGCGCGGGCGGCGGCGGCGGCGGCGGCGGCGCGCCTCGCCTCAGGCTGTGGCCGTCTCGTGCACGCGGCGAGCAGGCGCGCCTCCTCTCGGAGTGCGAGCGCCACTAATCGACCAGACACAGTCATGACTCCGTCCATGGCGAGCAGGCGCGGCTCCTCTCGGAGTGCGAGCGCCACTAATCGACCAGACACAGTCATGACTCCGTCCATGGCGAGCAGGCGCGGCTCCTCTCGGAGTGCGAGCGCCACTAATCGACCAGACACAGTCATGACTCCGTCCATGGCGAGCAGGCGCGGCTCTTCTCTCGGAGTGCGAGCGTCACTAATCGACCAGACACAGTCATGACTCCGTCCATGGCGAGCAGGCGCGGCTCCTCTCGGAGAGTGCGAGCGCCACTACTCGACCAGACACAGTCATGACTCCGTCCATGGCGAGCAGGCGCGGCTCCTCTCGGAGTGCGAGCGTCACCAATCGTTCAGTGAGACTGGCTTGTCGACGTGCGCCACGCAGGCGCGCCTCTTCTCCGAGTGCGAGCGGCTCGAGGAGGCGCTGCTCTCCGCCTCCTCCGCCGCCCGCCTCCTCCTCCAGTGCCTCCTGTCGCGGCTCGAGCCGGCCCAGATGGAGCGGGCCGCCGCCAGCGGCCTGCTCGCCGTGTGCGCCGCCGCCGCCGAGCCGCTTCCGCCCGCCGAGGTACAGCCGAGATACAGCCGAGATACAGCCGAGATACAGCCGAGGTACAGCTGAGACACAGCCGAGATACAGCCGAGATACAGCCGAGGTACAGCCGAGGTACAGCCGAGGTACAGCCGAGGTACAGCCGAGGTAGCTGAGATGTGGCCGAGGTACAGCCTAGATACAGCCGAGATACAGCCGAGATACAGCCGAGGTAGCTGAGATGTGGCCGAGGTACAGCCGAGAAACAGCCGAGACACAGCCGAAGTAGCTGAGATGTAGCCGAGGTACAGCCGAGGAGCGGATGCCCTTGCTCACCGTGTCCCTCCTCTCTGGCGACGCGAGGGCAGGAGGACAGCCAGCCAGTCAGTGCTACACGCCTCGGAGCATGGAGGACGGCCCACACACACGCTGCACACGATTGGCTCGGGAGCCGACACGAGGCACACTGCCACCGGCCGTAGCACCGGGCCGGACTGCTGGACGCACAGCACGCAGCTCACACCAGGACAGCTGGGCAGGAGGAGTCGTTTGCTAAAAGGTGCTGATGCCCATGCTGACCCTCCTCCTCTCTGGCGACGCCGACGGGGGCGGGCCGCTGCTCTCCGGCACCCTCTATACAGCCTACCGCCTACTTCCCACCTCCCACCTCCTTCAGCCATCAGCCAACAGCCGATAGCCATCAGCCCACAGCCCACAGCCCACAGCCCACAGCCCACAGCCCACAGCCCTAACCCTAACCCTAACCCTAACCCTAACCCTTGCTCTCCGGCACCCTCGCGCCGGAGGCGAGGGAGGCGACCTCTTCGTATTCAATGACTGACCCGTCTAATGGTGGTACTCTATAGGTCTCGCCAGTTCGCACTTGTGTCGAGCCTGTCCGCTGTGAGAGAGAGTTGTCTTGTTTAAACTGGATAGGTCACGCGCCAGAGAGCAGCGAGGCGGCCCGCGCCGCCGCGGAGGTCACTGTCCACGACACGTCCGAGACATGTCCGAGACACGTCCCCCTAGGCTACCCGCGCCGTCGCCGAGGCTGTGGCGGCGGCTGCCAAGGCGGCGGCCGGCGGGGCGGGGGCGGAGGCGGAGGGCGGGGGCGAGGAGGGAGAGGAGTCCTCTTACCGCTCGCGCTTCAGCAGCGGCAGCGCGTCGCTCGCCGTGCGCGCCGCCGCGGCGGAGGAGGCGGCGGCGGCGGCGGCGCGCCGGCTGGAGGCGGCGGAGGCGGAGCTGTGCTAGCTGCGGGAAGAGGGAAGGGGGGAGGGTGATGGCAGGGAGAAGGACGAGAGTGGCGTAGGCGGAGCTGTGCTACTTGCGGGAGGAGAACGCGAGGCTCGCGGCGGCCAACGAGGGCGGCGGCGGCGGCGGCGGCGGCGGCGGCGGCGGCGGCGGCGGCGGCGGCGGCGGCGGCGGCGGCGGCGGCGCTTTGGCTCCTGTGGTGGGTGGGGGCGGCAAGTCGCACTTTTTCGGGCTGCTGGCCAAGAGCAAGGGCAAGATGCGGACGGCGCTGCAGCACGGCGCAGCGACCCGCACGACGCTAACGCATGGTGGAGCGCAGGCATGGGAGTTGACTGCGCACGGATGGGTGTTCCGTCAGGCAGCGACCAGCACGAGCGCGACCAAGTTCTCGGAGGCATGGCGGCGGCGGGGTGGCGGGAGGGCGGCGGCGAGGCGGCGCTCGGCGACGGCGCGCCGACCGACACGGGCGCCGGCCTCGGTTCCGATCCGGGCGGCGCGGGCGGCGAGGCCGTGGCGGGGTGCATGTACGGCGGGTTCGGGCGCGCGTCGCTGCCGGCCGGTCGCTACCTGTTCGCTCCTGCGGGCGAGGAGGCGTCGCCGCTGCCCCTCGACGAGGCACTTCCCAGACACTGCCTAGACACTTC
>NW_005201199.1:8472-9563 GCF_000372725.1 Emiliania huxleyi CCMP1516 | reverse complement strand
ACATCGTACTGCGCGTACTGCTGAAGACAGCGGAGTACGAGTGCTACTTGGAAAGAGACGTGGTCAGCTTCTACTGCCCCGCGCCGCTGCCACCGACTCTGGCTTCTCCGACGGCGCCGCCTCGGCGCCGCTCGAGCCGGGCACGCCCTTTGGCGAGAGCGACGAGTCGTACCCGAGCGCGCGCAGGTCCGCCCAAGTGTCCTCCGGCCGCGCCATCGTCTGCAGGTGCATCATCTCGAGAAAGCCGCGGCGCGTGAGGCGGCCGTGCCCGTCCGTGGTGAACTCGCCCACCTGCGACAGCTCCGCCTCACCGAACTCATCGCCGCCGTTGCACGTGCGCGCAAACGACTGCAGCTCTGCCGTCGACCAGGCGCCATCCGCGTCGGCGTCGAAGCGGCAGAAGACCTCGCCCAGCGCCGCCTCGAGCGGAGGAGCGAGCCAGTCGTCGTCGTCGAGGAGCGCGGGAGGCTGAGGGGGCATGCTGCTGCCCAGAGGAACGCGCGGGCCGGAGCGCAGCACAACAAGTCCGCGCCCGAGCAAAAAGAATTTTACAAGAAAACTCCCTCGCACGACACTGGGCACAGGACTGGGCACGGGACTGGCTCGCACTGGCACTAACACAGGTACACCACGGGAGCCGCCTAAGCGACTCCTGCGAGGGTGGCGAGGCACTTAGCTCCGTGCACCCGCCCACCCCCGCCACAGGCAAGCTCATTCACAATCTGCTCTGCGATTGCCGTGTGAAGAACGACTGAGATGCGCTGCTTCTGCAGCCCCAGCCAGCTCTTGGTGGTCCAAGTCACCTCATCGAGGTACTGGGCCCGCGTCAGCTTGTTCTGTAGTACGTCCGCCGCCTTCCTGAGGATCTCACGGACCCCCTTTCCGAACCCGCCGAACGATTCGAACAGCAGCAGCTGCACTTCGACGCCCTTGTCTTCCCTGGCGTAGCGATAGTCCCCGCCGTAGGACGGTATGCGGCGGTCGCCGCCCACCACCCTGCCCCCCCTGGTATGCCAGCGCCCGGTCCCTTGCCCTCTCTCGCCCTTGCTCTTCCTCTCCCCCTCCATGCCGCCCCCCCCGTACCCTCTCCC
>NW_005201199.1:4806-8157 GCF_000372725.1 Emiliania huxleyi CCMP1516 | reverse complement strand
GGCAAACGCGCCGCCGCTTGGCCGCCAGTGCCGCTCGATGTGCGCGTCGAGCGCGCCAGCCACCGAGTGCGCGCGCCCGACATGGGCCACCCTCGCGCGTCCCCATGCCTCGTCGTGCCCCTGCAGCGCTGCCGTCTTCTTGGCGCTGCGCTCGCGCTGCGCGCGCCATGCCTCCTTCTCTCGCGCCCGTTTGCGCTGCCGCTCGGCCTCCTCCTCGGCCGCGAGTTCCTGCGTTCTCGTCGCGTCCATGTACTCGACCACGCCCTCCCTTCTCGGAATGCGGTAGAGGAGGGGCTCGCCGCTCGCCCCGACGCGCGCGGTACCGCCGGCCGCGCCGCCCGGCCGAGGGGAGCACGGCTCTCTGGGCGTCGGCCAGCCACCGTGCTGGCTGTGAGGCGACTCGGGGCGGGTCGGCGGGGAGGGAGGTGAAGGCGGCGGGGAGGCGAGGGGGGTGGAGGGAGGAAAGGGGGGAGGAAAGGGGAGAGGAAAGGGGAGAGGAAAGGGGGGGATGGCGGCGGTGGTGAGAGGCGGCCGGGGGGGATGGAGGGGGGAGAGGGTGGCGGCGGCGGTGGGAGGGAGAGGGTTGCCATTCGCGCCGCCCGCAACGGAGGCAGCGCAGCCGCCAGCAGCGCCGCACGCGACGTAGCCCCCAGCGCAGCTCGCGGCAGCGCCGCAAGAATGAAGGGTGGAGTCGTCCCGGATGCTCTCAGAGAGGCTGATACCGGGACAACAAAGAGAACAACGGAACGGCGGTGCCTCGCAGGAGGAGCAGTGGCGGCAGCGGGGGACAGAGACGGCAGAGGCAGGGGCGGCGGCAGCGGAGGTGGGGGCGGCGGAGGCAGAGGCAGAGGCGGAGGCACAGATGGTGGGCTGCTGCGCGGGCCGCTGCTCGGGCTGCTGTGCAGGCTGCTGCTCGGGCTGCTGCTCGGGCTGCTGCTCGGGCTGCTGCTCGGGCTGCTGCTCGGGCTGCTGCGAGGGCTGCTGCGAGGGCTGCTGCTCGGGCTGCTGCGAGGGCCCCTGCTCGGGCTGCTGCTGCTGTGAGGGCTGCTGTGAGGGCTGCTGCTCGGGCTGCTGCTCGGGCTGCTGCTCGGGCTGCTGCTCGGGCTGCTGCTCGGGCTGCTGCTCGGGCTGCTGCTCGGGCTGCTGCTCGGGCTGCTGCTCGGGCTGCTGCTCGGGCTGCTGCGAGGGCCCCTGCTCGGGCTGCTGCTGCTGTGAGGGCTGCCGTGAGGGCTGCTGCTCGGGCTGCTGCTCGGGCTGCTGCTCGGGCTGCTGCTCGGGCTGCTGCTCGGGCTGCTGCTCGGGCTGCTGCTCGGGCTGCTGCTCGGGCTGCTGCTCGGGCTGCTGCTCGGGCTGCTGCGAGGCGAGCCTTGTGCCTGGAGGCCGGGCCGTGGCAGCAGCAGGAGGCTCGGGGACCAGGCTGTCGCGTCGCAGCGGCCGGCCGGGAGAGCTCTGTTGGGGTTGGCGCTGGTCTAGGGCACCAGAGCGTCGTCCATCAGAGCGTGGCCCACCGGCCGGCAGCGCGTGTACCGAGCTGAAGTCCATGCGACCGGTGCCTTCGGCAGCGACCGCGGGCGGCTGCAGCCGCTGAGGATCTCCAGGTCGGCTCCCACGGTGGCTGCCGCCAAGGGCAGCAACCATCGTGGGGACGCGCGAAACTTTGTCGATAAAAAAAAAGTTTAGAAACAAAAAATAATTTAAACAAGCTAACGCCGACCCAGCGGAGCTGGGAATAGGACCGCCGCAAGCGGCGTGAAAGGAGCGGCTGAGCATCCCCCCGGGGGCCCCTCTGCGCCGGGGAGGCGTTGTTGGAGGCTAGGACGCAAGCGTCCGTCGCCCTTTTCAAACTCGGGGCCCACTCCGCTACGGCCTACGCTCCGACCCGAATTTGGAGGGCCTAAAAGTTTAAGGTGTTGCTGCGCAAAAGGGGTCGGACACAGGGCGCAGCTCATGCCAAGAGCTAGAAGGGGAGCTAGAGAGAACGACTACCCAGTCCCGTTATTGCGTACACCAACACCACAAAAGCTCTCTCTCTCCTGTCCTCACTCACCACTCAGAGCACAGAGGGGGGTCACAACTACCGAGTCTCTCGACTAGCTGCGGGCCAGTCCGTAAAAAAAGAATAAACCTTTCAGCGAGAATGGGCCGAGGCGCGAGGGACTGCGAAGGGAGATAGAAAGAGGCAGACGACCAAGGGTTAGGGTGGGCGACGGCTAGCACCACACTCCTCTCCTTAAAATCCCTGTGCGCTAGCCTGTGCGGTGGCGGCGTGCCGTCCTCCCATCCCTCCCTTGGGTTGTCTGTTTTTTTCTTTCTTTTTCATGTTTTTCAAACAGCGTGTCTCCAGGCATACTTTACACACGCTATGGCCCCAACGACCACGCATCGACCTTCTTGGGCAGCAGCTGCTTCGACAGGTCCTCTCCGTGGCCTAGGCAGCCGCCGTCCCCCCCGCCCCAGGTGAAGACGGCGCCGTCGGCGATGGCGATGCTGTGGTACTCTCCAGCCGACACAGCGGCGACGCGCTCGCCAGCAAAACCCTCGACCTTCTTGGGCAGCAGCTGCGTCTGCTCGTCGCCGTGGCCCAACTGGCCACCGGCTCCCCAGCCCCAGCTCCAGACACTACCGTTGGCGGTAAGGGCGAGGTTGTGGTTGCCTCCGGCCGACACAGCGACGACGCGCGGGCCAGCCAAGGCCTCGATCTTCCTGGGCAGCAGCTGGCGCTGCCCGTCGCCGTGGCCCAGCTTGCCGCCGTATCCATCGCCCCAGCTCCAGACGGCGCCATCGGCGGTGAGGGCGAGGCTGTGCGCGTCTCCAGCCGTCACAGCTAATATGCGCCGGCCAGCAAAGGCCTCGATCTTCTTGGGCAGCAGCTGACCCTGCTCGTCGCCGTGGCCCAACCGGCCATAGGCTCCCCAGCCCCAGCTCCAGACGGCGCCGTCGGTGGTGAGGGCGATACTGTGGTGCTCTCCAGCCGACACAGCGACGATGCGCCGCCCAGCGAAGGCCTCGACCTTCTTTGGAAGCAGCTGGCCCTGCTGGTCGCCGTGGCCCAGCTGGCCAAAGGCTCCACCACCCCAGCTCCAGACGGCTCCGTCGGCGGAGATAGCGAGGCTGTGGAAGCGTCCAGCCGACACAGCGACGACGCGCCTGCCAGCAAAGGCCTCGACCTTCTTCGGCAGCGGCCGGCGCTGGTGGTCGCCGTGGCCCAACCCACCTCCACTTCCCCAGCTCCAGACGCTGCCGGCGGCGGTGAGGGCGAGGCTGTGGTTGACTCCTGCCGACACGCTCACGGCGCGCTCACCCAGCGTCGACGGGAGGCGGGTCGGCGTGTTGAGCCGCGTCACACCCTCG
>NW_005201199.1:0-2722 GCF_000372725.1 Emiliania huxleyi CCMP1516 | reverse complement strand
CCCCCCCCCTTAAAGATCACGAAGTGTCGTGCGCATAAAAAAAAAAGAGGGTACCCTCAGATCTCGCCGCGCGGTGGCGCCGAAAAGCCGACACCTCGCGAGAATTGTACAACTCTCTCGCGCGAGAACCCTCGTAAGATGACTTACGATCTCCAATACTTAAATGACTTATCTCAATAGTCACCAGGCGGGTCTTTTCGCACCTCCAACGCAAGTCATGTATTTGTCACACTACAACATTGACATCGTGTGGTTTCGGTTTTTGACGGAGGCACCTTGAGCAACTTGCTTGGAAAGGAAGGCACCAACCACGAGAGGCGCACCATGAGACAGTGTGTCGGATGCCACTCGCCGCGCTCGATTATAGTAAGCACACGCCTTAGCCGGGATGGCTCGTGTGGTGGGAGGAGGGGTGGACCTCTGCCGTGTGAGGACCTCCTGCTGTGAGGACCTCCGTGTCTGCGGGCTATGATGTATCTTATTCCGGGGCCCGTGTGCGGGGAGCGAACCTTAGCGACCGCCCAGAAGCTTTCTGAGCGAACCAATCGGGCCAGGATCATCAGCATATGTCCCCTCCACAACATCGTGGGCGTTTGAGCGGTATTTGAGGAGCACCGCCACTCTGAAGTTCGGCCGGGTGGTCTGCAGACCCCCCCCCCCGGAGCAGCAGAGGCTCCGTGGGGTCGAAAAGTCGACGCTGGGAGTCGCAATCGTCAAACCGTCGCAACACCACGCGGTACGCACGTACCGCCCACATCCCCTCCACCGCTGAGCAGGCGCAGATCGACCGCCGGGCCGCGTAGCCGTCGTTAAGGAGCGGTTTTTGGAGCCGTACGAAGAGGTCCCAGACGGGCGAAGATGCGGTTTTTCGACGACCACACGCGATTTGGTATCTGGTTTTTGCTAAAAACGGGCCGCCTAGTGCAGCATCACTAGTACAACACGCAACCACACTGATAGCTCCACACTGGCCGGTATAGGCGAGCACCGGCGGCCTCACGGTCGCCGGAGTGGACGCACTGCACACACACTGTGACCGTGTCGACGGTGTGACAGTGAGCTGACACAATCGTCGGCGCCGCGCTATCGCGGCGCCCCGCAGTCTACACGCCTCAGACGCACCCCTGAACGCGCCATGGGCGCGCAGATACACCGCAGCGCCGAGGAGAATCCACACCTGGCCGGTCCCGAGCCCCGTCCTGGGCCTCCAGGCGGCCGAAGATCGGCGTTCGGGCGGGATGAACTTGTCGGAAATGGAGCAATCTTGGCGCGGCTCGCCGCTCGCGGTACCGGGTGAGCCTGGATAGGGCAAAATCTGGGGTGAATACGAGGGACAGAGGTCGCAAGTTTGTCGCGCAAGTTTGCGCGGCGTGGCGCTGCCCCGCTGCCGAGGGCGCCACCAACCCGTGGCGGCGGCATTTCCAGCCCAAATTGGGCGTTCCGTGCGCCTTGCCGGCGAGAGTGGACGGGCTGTGCATCGTGGGGGGGGTGAGTGGGAGGGAGGTGGTCGTGTGCCTACTTTGTCGGCCGCGCGCGAGGAGAATTCTGGGTGTGAGGCGCGCAGGAGGCGAGGGTGGGCGCGCCGGCGGTCGAGCCGCCGAACAATTCGACGTGGCGCAGCTCCGTGCCGGCGGGGACGACCAAGCACATGATGTCGGCGGCGGTCGCGCGACGAGCGAGAGCCGCAGGGGCCCTCTGAGAGCCAGGCGCCGAAAAGCAGCGTGAGCGGCGGCCGCGATCAGCCACCTGTGGGCGGCCACCGGGGTGACGGTCAAGCGCTGCCAGGGTTGGATCCGGTGCGTCTCGTATCACTGGTGGGCTGGGCGTGCAGCAGCCGCGCTCAAAAAGAGGGGAAAAAAGCGACAACTGTTCTGACTGTCAGCTTTCTCGACGCACCGTGCTCGGCCTCGCTGAAAAGCTGGCTGGTGGTCGCGCGCAGCGCGTCGGCGCGGCTCCGACTGGTTGGGCACCTCGGCTGGGTCCATCGGCAAGAGGCCCGCGCCGTCGGCCAGCCCCGCGAGCGCATGGGCGGCCGGCGCTGAGCGGAGGACGGCGGCGAGATCTCGAAATCTTCGCACGAAAATCACAAGGCGCCAAGGGGGGGTCCGAATAAGATACATCACATGCCTGCTGAGGATCTCTCTCTCTGATAGCGTGATAGGGTCCCCTCACTCTCTCGCTGGCTCCTACCTTGATCGCGTCCAGTGCTTCTTGATCGCGTCGGCGAGACACACGTCGGTCATTGCCACCGCCGCGCGGAGTGGCTATAGAGTGTGAGGACCTCCCCTCCTCCCCGCGCACTCCGTGTGAGGACCTCTCCTCTTAGTGTGAGGACCTCTGGGATCCCTCACTCACCTCTCGCTGGCGCACTGTCTCCTTTGGTCGCGCCCCGAGCGTGCCACCGCGGCCGCCATCCTCTTCCTGTGCGGCTTCGGCTTACCGGCATCTATCTCCCTGCAACACCTCGCTCTCGCGTGACCCATGTGACCTTCTGGGAAGTGAACTCATCTCGAAGAGTACTCGAGAAAAAGCAATGAGAGGATGTTTTTGTGTGCGCGGCGGTCGTGTGTACGTACTTTTGATGTGCACTACCACAGCGTACGTACGTAAGCACCATCGCCACTTGCATATGACAACGGCTCGGGCAGAGAGAGAGAGAGAAGTTTTGTTCTCGGGCTCCGGAGCAGGCGCACATCGCTTCCAGGGAGGCAGGGGGGCGCCC
>NW_005201200.1:3726-8311 GCF_000372725.1 Emiliania huxleyi CCMP1516 | reverse complement strand
TATTTGAGTGACAGTGACACCCACGCATGCGCATGCGATATGCTACGTCAGTAGCACGACAGGCTACCATTTGCCAGTATGCGCCGACTAGAATGGCCAGTACCACCTGCGGCGGAAGGAGTCCACGAAGGCGGCGAGCTCCTTATCAGTGCCACACGCACGCGAGAGGTCCTTGGCGTGTGCACGCAGGAACGACGAGACGTCCGCCCGCTCCTGTGCGCGGTGGAAAGAGGAGTGGTGAGAGAGGAGCGCTGGACGCAGACGACGCGCGAGAGGACAATGCAAGTGGAAAGAGCGGGAAAGGACGTGCGAGTGAGTGGTGACTAGACTCGCGGAGGGCCCGACCGTGCGCGATGTAACCCGCTTGGCCGAGGTGGAGGAGGGGGGCGGCTTCTAGAGTCGCGGCGCGGGCTCGGCGCCTGAGCCGTGAGATGCTGGACCGCTGGCATTGGTCGAGAAGCCAGGTAGGTGGCGTTTATTTTTGCTTGGGGCGGCACGTATGGCAGGGTAGGTAGGGTAGGTCTGGGCCCTCCCGTCGGGTTTTTCCCTCTCTTCAAGCTGGAATTTTCACAGCAGAAAAAGAAATTTTCCGCGGAAATCACGATGTCAACCCTCCCCAAATGGGTGATCTGATGCTTGTAGGGCTTGAGAGTGGCCTCCCATGTCACAAGAAGGACTGTGGATGCAGGAGAGTACCACCAACCATCACTCTAGTTGGTATAGTACCCCACCTTCACCCATCCGGTGATTTCTTTTTTAGTTTCCCATAAGTAGGGTAGGTAGGACGTAGGTAGGTAGGTAGGTAGGGGCACCGCAGGGGCCGGCCAGGGTTTTTGCAGAATTTCATCATGAGTGCCGCCCAAGCAAAAATAAACGCCACCTGGAGAAGCAACGATTTTTACGCCAGAGAAAGAATTGAGATTACACGCACGAGAAGGAGGGCCACGCCTCCCCGAGCCTGAAGAGGAGCCGGCGGAGGGGGGGAGCGAGCCAAGGACGATAGAGAGGCCGCGGGTGCGGGCACGACTCGTCGACCAGGGAGAGCGGACCCGACCTCCCGGGGATGGAAGTGGGTGGGACCCAATGCCACCGTCCTTGCCCGGGCCGTCGACGCTCTCGGAGGCGGCAGTACCAGTCGGAGGAGAAGCGGAGGCGAGACCTCGGCCAAAGAGGAGACATCAGAAACGGCTACAGCGACCGTCAGGCGACGCTCGGCTGGCGAATAAAAGAGCGAATCAGGGGGGACCGGAACCCCGGGAAGGCGGGCGGTGGAACCCTGGGACGGGATGCTGAGTGAGGACCTGTGTACGTACGTGGTGTACAGTGTCGTGTCTTCTAGCTCCGAGTAGAGGGGGCGTTCTGAAGTTAAGGGGAAACCCGGTACACGGAACCAACCCTCGGAGACCCGTGTTTACTTTACGGCCCTTTCCCTGCGAACGCGCACCGAGGGGTCGGGCGAAACACCCGGCCAGAACGCATCGGTGGGTTCGACGTCGCGGCCACTGTGTTGGCGGATCTTGCACAAGCCGATGGAGTCGGGCTTGCTGAGACCGGTTTTCTCCTCCACCAGCTTCAGATGCTCGTCCACTCCCTTCCGAACGGCCTCCTGGCTCGGGTCCTTGCACATCGGCCCGCCCTGCGTGGTGAGGGTGTCCGACCACTTGCAGAAGGGCGAGGAAGAGCAGCTCGGAGACCCGCCGCCGCCAAAATCGTAAATGAACTGCGTGCACGGGGCGGCCGGTGGGGAGTTTGCGGCGGCATACGCGCGGGAGGTGGGCACTCTTGCACCTGCGACGCCGCGTCGTAGGTGACGCACCCCACGCCCATGCTTCGAACACCGTCGAATTCACCGTCCGTGTTGTTGACTCGCTGAAAGGGTTGCGGGACCTTGTCTTTGTCGTCCGTGAACGTGCCCTTCTCTTCGTCGTTGTGGTGGACCGCCGAATTGGCGGCAGAGCAGTCGCTTTGATCTTGACTCCAGTCCCATGATGGAGCCGTCACGCACGAGTACCAGTCGCGACAGCCCGGGCACTCCTCGTCCTCCGGCAAATTCTCGTCGAAGCCCTGCGCACGCAGCACATTCTCGTACTCTGCGCCGGGGGCGGGCGGGCTGGCCTTAGCGGAAATGTGGGGATGGCGGCGTGTGGGGGGGGGGGGGGGGGCGGGGGGACCTAGGTGGTATTTGCGATGCCAAGGGAAGAAGTGGGCCGAGAAGTGGTTGGTGACGGCGTTCCCCGGGATGCCGTGCATCCACATCATCTTGGTCAAATCGCCGCTCATGCGAGCCATCTTGAAGGCACTGAAGAGCACGCGCTTGGAGCGGCCGAGCATGAGGTCTTCCTCCGGATGTTGCGAATCTTGGAGGATGTTGCGAATCTTGGCCGCAGAGTTGGGCGCGTCGCAGCCGTTCGCAGGTGGTTCGCCGTCGCAAGGTTTCCCCTTGCAGGTGCCTCGTGTCAAGCACTTGAAGGGCTCCTCCTGCGTGTGGTCCACGTAGTCGTTGTACCTGCGACGCCCGACGGGCGAACCGCCTCAGTTCGCATCCGCGGGAGCAGCAGAAGGGAAGGTGACAACGCACATGTCCCGCCAAGTCCAGCGCACGCGCTTTTGCCAAGGCTGGCATTTGCGGCAAGCCGCTGCGCCATCGGTGCACGTCGATTTTTTATCGAGATCGAGATCGATGTCATCCGGGCGCGGTACCGGGGCGAACGTCGTGCCGCGCACCGTCGGGTTGGTGTCGCCTTCGACGGCGGCGTCGATCGGCAGCGCGCTGGCCGCGGCGACGCCGAGCAGGAGGCAGACCATCTTCTTGAGCATGCTGAAAAGTCCTGCGCCAAGAGAAGTTGAGACGGTCGCTTGCATTGGATGTGAACAGCATATGCGCATTGTGGAGGTGTACGGGGTCTGGAATGAGAGGATGGGGACGGGGGACAAAGTCGATCAGCCTGCGGGGCGGGGGCGGCGATGTGCGGGGGGCGGGCTCAAGAGGGCATGAACACGCGGCAGCGGGCTGGCAGAGCATTGCGGTAGGACGCTCGGCGAAGAAGGCCTGATGGACAGAGAAGGCGGTGTGGCAGAGGAGGTCAGGAGGCGGACAGGCGGAGGCGGCGGTCGGCGGCGGAGGGCGGCGGAGGGCGGCGGAGGGCAGCGGAGGGCGGCCGCGGTGAGGGCTGCGGAGGCGGCGGCACGATCGGCGGCGGGGGCGCGGGCGGCGGCGGGCGGGGCGAAAGCGGCTGCAGCGGTGGCGGTGGGGAGGGAGAAGGGAGGGCGGCAGAGGCGAGGGCGGAGAGGCGAGGGCGGAGGCGAGGGCGGAGGCGAGGGTGGAGGCGAGGGCGGCCGGCGGCGGCGAGGGCGGCGGCGAGGGCGGGGCGAGGGCGGCGGCGAGGGCGGCGGCGAGGGCGGCTGCTGCGGCGGCGAGAGCGGCGGAATGACGGGAGGCGAGGGCGAGAGTGGCGGCATGCCGGAAGGCTGCGGCGGCGAGGGTGGAGGCGAGGGCGGAGGGGAGGGCGGAGGCGAGGGCGGCGGCGGCGAGGGCGGGGGCGGCGAGGGCGGCGGCGAGGGCGGCGGCGAGGGCGGCGGTGGCGGCGGCGGTGGCGGCGGTGGCGGCTGCGGCGGTGGCGGCGGTGGCGGCTGCGGCGGTGGCGGCGGCGTCGATGGAGGCGGCGATGACGGCGACAGTGCTGATGGCGGCGGCGATGACGGCGGCGTGAGAGAGGAAATCGGCGAGGGCGGCGGCGACGAGAGAGGCGGCGAGAGCGGCGGCCGTGCTGGCGGCATCGATACTGACGGCGTTGGCGATGACAGCGGCGGTGTCAATGGAGGCGGTGATGACGGCGGCGGCGGTGACGGCGACGGAGATGACGGCGGCGATGACGGCGGCCGTGCTGACAGTGGTGGCGTCGACGGTGCCGGACCTTCATGAGCTGAGAGCCGGTCCTCGATGCGGGGAGCCCGAAGAGCGCCGCGTAGGGCTTCTCGCGCACACATGGCCGGGTCGAACGCCGGGTCGACTGGAGCGGCGATGACGGCGGTCGGGTCGATGTCGAGGACGGGCCGAGACGTGACAGTGACCGCGCGAACGCCCTGTGCCGCCGGGGAGCAGGTGCGTCGTTCAAGTGCTTGAATGGGAGGCACCCACGGGGCGGTAACGCAGCGGCGCACCGCACTCTCGTCCGCGATGTCCGTGTAGCACTCGGTGGTCGCCTGCGACAAGCCGCCGCGGTGCGGTTGTAGGCCTTCGAGCAGGTACGCGCAGCCGGTACGCCGACCTCGTACTGCGAGGGAAGCGGCAGCGACCGACGAGGCGACGGTGAAGTGGACTGCCGGCATGCCGGAGATGGCGACGCGGGCCTGAGCGAGGCCGAGGAGAAGGGTGGAGGCAGGCGGGAAGGCGGTCGGGCGCAGGGGGGGGGGACGATCTGGAGGGGGGGGAAGGGGGGGGCGTGTAGAGGGAGGGGCGAGGGCGCCGCGGCCGGCACCTTCTCCGGACACGGTCCGCCGCCCTTCATGAGAGCTGAGAGCCCCTCCTCGATGCGGGGACTAGCCCGAAGAGCGCCACATAGGGCTTCTCGAGCACACATGGCCG
>NW_005201200.1:0-2584 GCF_000372725.1 Emiliania huxleyi CCMP1516 | reverse complement strand
GGCCGGACGGGTCGGGCGGGGCAAAGTGCATACGGACCGGACGTGGTGAGGGATATGGGTCATAGCGCGCCTGATGGGGATCGGGGAAGTTTCTGGGGATGACCAACATCCATTTGTACTACATGTGCGTGGGTGGGGGGCCGTGAAGGCAGTGGTCGCCTCGCGCCGCGGGGCTGGAGGGTGCAGCGGACGGTCAGTGAGAGCGCGCCTGCTGGCTCTCTTGAGCTCCGTCGGCTTGGCGGCCATCGCAGCTCCCGGCCCAGCCGGCTGCGCAGGTGAACAGGTGACGCGCGGTGTCGGATTGGCGAGACGCAAGGCGCTTAGCGTCGGGAAGGGCATAGCGGGCGCGTGGGGCTTTGGGGGGGGGGGGGGGAAGGGGGTGTGCCTGCCGCTCGCGAAAGAAGCAAGGAGAGGCCGCGCACGATCTAGACGCGCCGTCGGGGAGTGAGCCTGGCGGGGTTGAGCGAAGCCTCTCCCACTGCGGCGAGAGGCAGGCCCTCCCTCTGCGTGAGGCATGCCGGCGCTGCATGTTCATGTTGCACGCATTCCGAAGCAGGCTGCGCGCGTTGGGTCGGCGAGAGGCAGGGGTGATAGGGTGCAGCGGGGGTGGGTGGGGCTGGAGGGAGGCGGGAAGGCGAGGCGCTGGCACGGAGAGTGTTCGCGTGCTGCGCGCCTGCTCGAAGCCAGGTCGCCGTCGGCACGACGGCCTGGGCTCTGCCCCTCCCGTGAAGAGCTCGACGGCCTTCTCGAGTAGGATGGCCTCGCCGAGCAGGCAGCGGCCCCCGGCCCAGGTCGCTCCTCGCCGTCCTCGCCAAGCGTCGCCGGCGGCTGCGCGGAGGTGGGAGGTGCAATGTCTGGTGAGAGGAGAGGGAGAGGGGCCGCGATGGGTCGGGCGCTAGACGGGGAAGAGCTCTGGGGGAGGGATTGGGGGGCATTCCGGCCGCGATTGGGGCGTGACGGGCAGGCTGGCGGACGCAGAGAGAAGAGGGGGAGGCGGAGGCGAGGGGGGAGGGGACGGGGGCGGAAAAGACGGAGAGGAGGAGAGGGTGGGGGAGGGGGCGGAGGGGGGGTCCTTTTGCCTCGTCCGGGGCGAAGCGGCACCTACGGGAAGGTTCCGAGAAAGTTCAAGGGCCCGCCTTTTGGAAGGTTCCGGGAAGGTTCTGGGCAGGCCACGGTGTCGGTGCACACAGAGAGCGTGCGCGAGCTGCGCGCCTGCTCGAGGCCAGGTCCCTCTCGGCTCGCCCCGGGCTCTCCACCCCTACGAGCCTCATGAGCAGCGCGGGGTTGCCCGAGCATTCGAGGGATGGGATGAATGGGCAGCAGCCTGCGTCAAGACGATCAAGGGGAGGATGTTGACGACGACGATGAAGAAGAAGGTGACGTTGTTGATGATGATGTTGACGAGGGTGGGGATGAGGATGGTGACAAGGATGGTGATGAGGATGGTGATGAGGATGGGGGCGAGGATGCTGGTGAAGACGGTGACGATGACGGTGATGCTGACGACGGCGCGAGGACTTATCATGCTGATGCTTTGCGGTGATGGTGATGAAGGGCAGGGGGCGAGGCACCTCTCCGCTCGCGCGCCGAGTAGATCGTTCTCTCTCATCGAGTCGACGCACGCGAGCATTCCGAGGATGAACAAATATGCGAGTGGCGAAAGAGATGCTCGACTCGCCGCATGTGCTCATGCGATGCAGGCTGTGCTCGAGGCCGGCGAGGTAGCCGACGGTGGAGGCCGCCCACGTACGCTTGCCCAAGGTCCCGCCGCCGACGGTTTTCGCATCGCTCCGGGTGTATTGGGGTATGATTCCGGGCGGCGATGGGCTTGTGTCTTGGCGGTGCTGCGTCTGTTGGGGACTAGCTTGGGATGGCTGGCTGGCGGGCCTCGAGTTGACGGACGGACACCTGCGAGGGCAGACAGGGTGCGATTCCCACGGAATCCGGCTGCCGTGGCGATCGCGAGGGCCGCACCTTGATGAACACGATGTGACGAGCAAAGGTTGGGAGCTGATGTGACGAGCAAAGTGGGAGCGAATTCGTCACGCACAAAGTCGTTCGGGGACGTTGCGACAAGTGTATTCTTTTTTTGCTGGGAGCTGCGCGAGCGCGGGTGGCCCCCTCCCCGCCCTTGGGCTTGGCCGCCGGGCGGACGACCGGACCGCGGCTTGGCGCGGCGAGCGAGGCCGACCACGGGGATGGGGGCCGGTGAGGATGGATAGCGTTCGTGTTGTTGGGCTCATGAACGGGAGGGCAGCACCCCCCGGTGGCGCTCCGGCCGGTGTGCGCTTGGGCACGTGGAGTTGGATTCGGGTACTTTGCTGGTATGGTATCTGTGAATAAGTGGAGTATTTACTTTCACACCCCTTGGGGTGTTCACGACCACTTGCGGTCATTACGCACTTGTGCGTTCACGCCCCTTGCGGCGATCGTCTCACAGTCTCATCAACCGTTCATCAAGGAAAACAAAATACGCGAACCCCCCACCCCCCCAATTCTCCGACGTAGCCAGCCCTCTTGTGGCTTCGACGCACACGCTACTTCAGCCACAGAGTCCTGGACATGTCTATCAGAACTTCCTTGG
>NW_005201201.1:3537-7596 GCF_000372725.1 Emiliania huxleyi CCMP1516 | reverse complement strand
TTGGCGTGCCGTTTATTTATTGCTCGTATGCCACGTCGCCGCCTGTGTTTGGGTTTCTATGTTTGCGATTTGGAATTTGGTATTTGTCCAACTCTTTGTTTATTATTTATTTAAGATCGCAAGGGCGGGGACCTGTTGCGGTGTTTGCTGGTTCTTTTTTACCCTAACCCACCTCACAGTAGAGAGGTGTCCGTTTTTATTTATTCCATCCCTACAAAGAACAGTCGCCGACCATCCCTACAAAGAACCCTGCACATACACCGACAATTTCTGCTCCTTTTTACCCATCAGCCATCTCCTAGCAGAGGTGCCCGTTTTATTTATTCTTGCACCTCCTTGCTCTCCTATGTGCTATGTGCCACGTGGCTGTGTGTGTTTGGGTTTCTATGTTTGCGATTTGGATTTTGGATTTTCTACTGCACTTTGTTTATTTATTTCTCAGTACTCATCTTCTTCTCTGTTTGACCGTTTTATTTGTTCAACCAGTAGGAGGCCCGCGCCTGCCCCCGTGCCGCCGGGTGCAACCTGTCCTATCCCTGTCGTGTGGGTGAACCCTGCCCAGCCCCCCTCCGTGTCGCGATGCGCTCCCCGCTCCCGTTCCCCTGTGTCCCTGATCGTCCTTACAAGATCCTGCTCGTGCAGGTGGGGACCCTGTCCTTCTCCCTTCTCCCACCCCTCGTTTGGCGTGCCCGTTTTATTTATCCAGCCCCCCTCCGTGTCGCGATGCGCTCCCCGCTCCCGTTCCCCTGTGTCCCTGATCGTCCTTACAAGATCCTGCTCGTGTGCAGGTGGGGACCCTGTCCTTCTCCCACCCCTCGTTTGGCGTGCGCGTTTTATTTATTCCCTGTGTGGTGGCGGCGTGCCGTTCTCCCATCCCTCCCTTGGGTTGTGTGTTCTCTTTCTTTCTTTCTGGCGGCGTGCCGTCCTCCCATCCCTCCCTTGGGTTGTCCGTTTTCTTTCTTTCTTTTTTTTACCAGGGGTTTTAGGTACTACATGTATATTGTTGGCAAGGTCGTTGTCTGCTCTATTTATTCTAAGCTGCTTATGTGGCACCGCAGAGGCTCCCTTGGGGATGCTTGAGGCCACCCCAACCACTCACGAAGCCTTACGTGGGCGTATTCAAATCTACTTTTATGGTTTACCTACATTATGCGAGTAGTATTCGCGCGCAAGAAGCGTCGCTACTCAGAGCCTACCCGCCCCCCACCGGGCCGAAGAGCCAGCCCTATCCGCGCGGCGATGCGCCCTGCCCCCTACGCTTTTGCAAAATCCTGCAAAGGTGGGGACGTGTCTGTCCTCGACCCAGCCCTAGCTTGGGATGTCCGTTATATTTCTCGCTCGTGCGTCCTTGTGCTTGGAACTTGGCTAACCTCCTTTCACCTCCTGCTCTCCTATGCCACGTGGCTGTGTGTGTTTGGGTTTCTATGTTTGCGATTTGGATTTTGGATTTTCTGCTGCACTTTGTTTATTTCTGCAGCTTGAAGGGATCGTCTTTGTATGGCCCCCACCCAAACTTCCCCTTCTTCTCGAGCGGCATCTGGACCTCCGCCTGCGAGCGGCCATGGAGCGCCGTGGCGTACAGCTCCGTGTTAGCTCGCAGCTCCCTGCATCCGCCCTTCTCCACATCGCCGGTCATCATGCCGATGCAGAACTCAATCCACGCCTCCACCGCAAACACACGCGGAAGCCCGGTGACCGCATCAACAATGATCTCCAGCTTGGCGAGGCCGTTTTCCATCACCACCTTGCAGAAGGACGGATACCCCTGCTTTTGAAGCCACGCATCGAAGCCCAGCACCCGCTTCTCGTACTGCGCGCTCACCCGCTGCTGCCGCTCCTATAAAGACAACCACACGTGTGAGCCTAAGGGAGCGGCGTGCTCTGCCCGCACCGCCGCACCATCACGCGCCTTGCCTTCGAAGCTGCCTGCCTGGAGCCACACCTGGAACTTGCCGTGGTGCTCGGCGTCGTTTGTGTAGTCCTTGCGTTGCGGCATCGATGCGACCGACAAAGAGCCCGCTGGGGTCTCCCTTGCGATTGCCTCGGTGCCCCGCCAGCGTGCTTTTGTCATCATGCTGTCGTGCCTCTCCGCAGCCGCCGCGCTACCGCGGCCTCCGCCGCAGAAGGTGGCCCGCGCCTTCGCGAATCCCGTCTTGCGGCTTTTGCCGGATGCCCACCGCTTGGCCTCATTGCGGGGGCGGCCACCGGGCCGTGCCGTGGCCGCCCCCGTAGCTCGCGAAGCTGCGAACCGGGCTGCGTCCACTGCGCCGCGCCAGCGCGCCGCGACCGTCGGCCCCCGGACTCGGTTCTGCGGCCTGCGCCGGAGAGTTGGCGGTCGTGCGCTGGGTGGTGATCGTCATCTGTCTGCTCTGCTGTGCTTCTCGCTCGTGCGTCCTTGGACTTGTGCTGACCTCCTTTCACCTCCTGCTCTCCTATGCCACGTGGCTGTGTGTGTTTGGGTTTCTATGTTTGCGATTTGGATTTTGGATTTTCCATTGCACTTTGTTTATTTATTTATTAGGCAGGAGGCGGCGGCGCCGCAGAACGAAGCAGAGGAGAGCGACGCGACAGAAGAAGAAGAGACAAGGGAGAGAACGACGAGAAGGGGGCGACCGCGAGGTGGCATGAAGGTCGCAGCGAGAATCTGCGAGAGACTGCGAAGAGAGATAGGAAGAGGCGGACGCCCAAGGGTGGGCGACGGCTAGCGCACCACACCCCTCTCCTTAAAATCCCTGTGTGGTGGCGGCGTGCCGTTCTCCCCATCCCTCCCTTGGGTTGTCCGTTTTCTTTCTTTCTTTCTGGCCCCTCCCTATGTGTAAGAGCGCGCACGAGTGGGTGTGCGAGCAATATCGAAAGACGGTGAGGAAAGCGGCGAGTCGCAATTGATCCATGTGCTGCTTGGCACGTCGATGGTGGTGGCGGAATGTGGTTGTGGGTGAGTGGCGGCAGCATGTGGGGGCCGTTAGCCTGCGTTTTCTTTCTTTCTTTGCGGCCCGTTGGATCTTCCATTTATTTCTTTGCGCGCACGAGAAAGGACGACAGCCGCCCGCCAGAGTTTTCTATCCTGGAGTTTCGTTGTAACCTTCTCTCTTAATATCATCGCAAACCCCGTCAGCAGTCCTCCTCCGGGAATGTACGTAAGAGCTACATACACTGAGAGAGGCCGACTGCGCTGAGTGGTAGGGCCCCCAAGGGCCTAGAAATCGCGCCTGCCTCTCCCTTTTCTCCCAGTAAGCTAAAAGTACACTGAATATCTATCTGACACGCCGCAAGGACGCACACGAGGACGCACGTCCCTGGCACGTTCCAAATATGGCCATGATCGCCTCCTCAGAGCACTGGCTCGACTCGGCCCTTACGCTCCTTGCGGATAGCACTCGACTCAGCCAGTTCCTCGTCCTCTACCAGCTCGTCTTCCTGCTCGTCGTCCTGGCTTGCCTTGGTGCACAGCTTTTATTGACTGCCTGCTGCAACGTTTGGCGCCGCGAGGATGGGTTAGGCGGGGCCATGTGCCTTCAGCGGCACCGCCTCCCTAGCCTGGCGAAGCAGCGCTAGTCCTGGCGCGGCGGTACACGGGGATCGTGCTTCGTGGAGCCAGGCCCCGAGTCGCGGACAGCATGCATTCGAGAGATGGCGGCAGCGGGGGCTGAGCGACTGGGGCCCAAGAACAGATCAGAGTATACGACGGGCGTCCAGACATCCTGGCAGTCACGCTCGCCTTTGGCCCACCTTCCGCCGTGATGCCGCGATCACGGTGACAGTGTCAGCGTCACCACACTTTGAGAGAGCGGTGTGCCAGACCGGCCATAACGATGAGCCCTCCTGGACGGAAGACAAACCCCCCCTCGATCTCTCCTGTGTCATGCTATGCGCTGTGTGTGCAGCGCGCTGAGCAGATCGCCGGAGTATACAGCGTTGGGTGTGTGGGTGTTTCACAGCGGTTGCCAGCCCTCGCGGGGACCCGCGTCGAGACGCGCGCGAGGAGAGACGGCGCACAGGGCGGGGGCGCGCGGGGAATCTCGGGGACTCGAAGTGTGTCTGAGGTGTGTGTTTGCGTTT
>NW_005201201.1:0-3112 GCF_000372725.1 Emiliania huxleyi CCMP1516 | reverse complement strand
GGAGGGAGGGAGGGAGGGAGAGGAAGATTGGAAGGGAGAAGAAGTTGCGTGTGCGGCTTCACCTCGCGCAGCTCGTCGATGGCGTCGTTCATCGCGAGCGTCTTCGGCGAGATCGTCTTCGACGAGAAGGAGGACGACCACAGCTCGAGCGGGCCGAACAGCCGGTCAATCGGACCTTTGGAGGTGAGGGCCGGAGGTGAGGGCAGTGGAGGTGAAGGCAGCGGAGGCGAGGGCAGCGGAGGCGAGGTCGGAGCCGTGCGGGGGAAGGAATGCAGGCAGGGGTGCAGCGGAGAGGAGGACTGCGGCAGTGGGCAGAGAGAGGCGGCAGTGAGGAGAGCTTCAGTGAGGAGAGCCGGCACTGAGGCAGTGAGAGAGCACACCCTTCTTCTCGAGCGCCGCCTGGATCGCGGCCCAGTCGCCACTGCTCACCTGCTTGCGCAGGCCTCCCGCCCAGTAGTCGCGCCCGCGCTCCACACGCGGCACATACCGCGTGTACGCCTGCTGCCGCGTCACCAGCGTAGACTCTGCCCGCGCCTGCGCCGCCGGAAGTAGCGCCGAGAGCCCGGCCGCCGCCGCGACGACCTCGCGGCGAGAGAGCGAGAGGTCATCCGAGGCAAGGCAGGCGGGCTGGCCGACGCGGACTGGGCCAACGGCCAGGCGCGAGGCGCCGACCGGCGAGACGACGACCGACGGCGAGGCGGCGAGCAGCGAGAGCATATCTGGGGAGTGGTTTCTAGCGAAGGTCGGGAAGGGAAAAAGAAATTTAGCTCGCGACACTAGGGAAAAGAAACGCGTTGTGAAGGACGAGAGTGGGACGGCCGCGAGGTGGCATGAAGGTTGCAGCGAGAAGCGGCGAGAGACTGCGAAAAGAGATACGAAGAGGCAGACTGAGGGCCCAACTTGAGAATCGTGCTTTTTTGGGTTAGGGATGAAGGCGAAGGACCGATTACGGTGAAGGACCGCAGGTTAGGGACCGATCGCCGCCGCTCACGCCAGCGGACGGCCGTCGTCAGTGATGTTAGCTACGCCACCGTCTGCCTCGTGCGACATGCGCTCGCCGGCATCGAGCGAGCAACGTGTTCGACCGACCGGCTTGCTGTGTGGACGGCTTCTTGTGGCTCTCTCGTCGAGAGCGTTTTGCGGCCCGGCGGGTGGGAGAACATGTGTCGTTTGATGTGTCACTGTGTACCTCATGTCAGTCTTGATAACAAGTACGGTCGATCCGTCAAAGCGATACACTCGTCACGATCACGTTGGACGGCTTGCACGGAGCTCTGTGCCGGCACGCACAGGAGGAGCCGTACGGCAAGAAGAGCTCGATGGGGAGCGAGAACCGTCAGAGGAGGTTTAGGTGGAACCTGAGTCCTCCGTGACGCGCTCAATCGCTCCCAAGCGGGTGGCTCTCGAAAATCGTCGATATCTTCCGAAAAGACTGCTCTTGCCGCAGTGCAGCCGACGCGATGCAGACGGAGGCGCAGAAAGGCTACGAGTACTCAACGAGTTCCGCGACCTACGCAGTCAAACCTGGGGGGACTAATCGCATCAAGGCGGACTTCCGAAACCTCCGTGAGCACCTTTGGCGATTCTCGCTCCCCATCGAGCTCTTCTTGCCGTCGGCTCTTCCTGTGTGCCGGCACAGAGCTCCGTGCAAGCCGTCCAACGTGATCGTGACGAGTGTATCGCTTTGACGGATCGACCGTACTTGTTATCAAGACTGACATGACGTACACAGTGACACATCAAACGACACATGCTCTCCCACCCGCCGGGACGCAAAACGCTCTCGACGAGAGCCACAAGAAGGCGTCCGCACAGCAAGCCGCTCCTCGGAGAGGCGAGCTCGCTCGATGTCGGCGAGCGCATTGCGCACGCTTTGGACGGTGGCGAAGCCAAAAACACAGATGGTGGCCGTCCGCTGGCGTGAGCGGTGGCGATCGGTCCCTAACCTGTCGCTCGCGGTCCCTAACCCAAAAGTGGTCCTTCGCGCTTTGGTCCCTCACCAAAAAAGCACGATTCTCAAGTTGGGCCCTCAGACTCCCCAGGGTGGGCGACGGCTAGCGCATCACACTCCTCTCCTTAATATCCCTGTGTGGTGGCGGCGTTCCGTTCTCCCATCCCTCCCTTGGGTTGTCTGTTTTCTTTCTTTTCTTTCAGAAACGCGTTGTGCTAAGAAACGTGTTTCTTTCTTTCTTTACAACCCCGGACCTAATAAGACCCTTCTAGTCAGTGAGAAGAAGGAAGAAGGAGGCGAAACAGTGTCACACCAAATGTCGACAAATGTGAAAATACGCTGATTGACACACGCACAACTTTGCGTCGAGCCGTGCTTACTCGCCCTGCGGGCCGACCGCTCACCACAGCTCACACCTCCCCTTTAAAATGCCGTTGCTGCCGGACCTGCCCTTCACGCAGTCGAGTGCCTATCACCTAGCAATCTGCATGTGGTACGACACAGCCATCGCGAGCTCTGCCGGCATCGCCGCCGACATCAACCGCAGGTACGCGGAACGGCACGGCTTTGCATTCGTCTCGAGTGATGTCGTCTACAGTCCGGATCGCCGCCCATCGTGGCAGCGGCTGAGCCTGATGCTGCGCACTCTCGAGGGCGGAGTGCAAGGCACACCTGTGGCCGCTGTGCTGTGGCTCGATGCTGACGCAGTCTTCCTGCACGAGAACGGCGACGCGCTTGCGGCGCAGCTCGAGGCACACGGCATTGTGGGTGGCGGGCGAGGCCCCGACATCCTGCTCTCCGGCGATCGTCCGTCCGACCTCTTCGTCAATACGGGAGTCATGGTCGTCCGCAACACGCCCTACGCGCGCGCTTGGCTGCGCTGGTTTATCAGCCTCAACGCCAGCCGGCCCGAGACGAGCAAGGACGCGCCGATATGCCTCAAGCTGCTCATGCGCTTCCCGTGGGAGCAGGGCTGTATCGGAGAGCTGTGGCACCGCAACGCGAGCGCGCTTTGGAGGCACGCCAAGCTCCTGCCGTACGGCGCGCTTCAGACGGCCGCCGCGCCGCCTCAGTTTGTGCGGCCGAGTGCTCCAATTGTGCACTTCATGCACGGGATCCCGCACCTCGGCAGCCGCACCGAGCCGATGGATCAAAAGGACC
>NW_005201202.1:346656-351441 GCF_000372725.1 Emiliania huxleyi CCMP1516 | reverse complement strand
GCAGGTGCCCTTCAAGGGGACGGGCAAGGAGTACATCGGGGACGACATCCCGGAGGTGCGGGAGGCGGTCAAACGCGCCATCGAAAAGCGCCGGCCGCGTCTCGCCCGAGGACGCCGCCGCGCCCGCGCCGTCTGACGCGCTCGCGTTGCTGCTCCGCAGGTGCTGCCTGCAGCTCAAGGCGAAGATCGTCAAGCAGCGCGCGCTCGCCGACGAGCGGGAGAAGAAGAAGAACCTGACAAAGTACATCCCCGACGTCTCTCGCGCGCTGATCGGCAGCCCGCACGTCGGGCGCATCGCTGCCCGCCGCAGCTCGACGGGGGGGGGTGCTGTCAGCGTAGGCATGATGTCGCAGCTGGCCGAGGCGGGCGGCGAGGCGGGCGGCGGGCGACAGCGGGCGCGGCCGCGCGACGCGGAGCACGACGCGCTGCTCGAGCAGGCGCGCGCTGCCGTGTGGGGGCGGGGCGGGGCGGGGCGGGGCGGGGCGGGCGGAGAGGGCAGCGGGAGAGCATACGGGGGGCGCACCTCCCCCCTGAGCCGGAGCCCCCCCCCCCCTCCCCCCGCGCCTGAGCCAGGTGCGCGCGAAGCGGCTCAAGGAGGAGGACCTTTCCGAGAAGCTTCGCGTGCACGTCGAAACGTGCGACGCGGCGAACGCGCTCGAGACGGTCGAGGCGGGCAAGCGCGGCGCGCGGCTGCTGCTGCAGGACCTCTACCTGAGCCCGCTGGACGAGGCCACCGAGCTCTTGCCCGAGGTGCAGCACCCGCTCTTCGCCCTCAAGCTGCACGCGCGCGCGCTGCACGCCGAGCGCGCGTGAGAGACGCGCGGGGGGGCGGAGGGCGTGCCGCCCCTCCGCCGCCACTCGAGAGGCTGTACGGTATTGTTGCGACCACCATTGTTGCCACCACCTCGCCCTCTCGGCGGGGACACCGGCGTGCGGAGAAGTGGCACGTCAAGTTCGTACGCTGCGAAAAAGTGAAACTGAGAGCCGCGCCCGCGCGCGCGCGCGGTCTCGGACCGCGACCGGGGGGTTTGAGCGGGGGGAGGGGGAGGGGCGCGAGGGGCGAGAGAGCGGGCAGTGCAGCTGCAGGCACGCAAGCGACGAGAGATCGAGACACGGAGAGCGGCCCAGAGCGGCGCGCACACTGAGATTAAACATTCGACAGAGAGAACGGCGTAATAGACATATATTGCAATAGACAAAATTGTATGCGGTGTGAGGCCCTGGCCGACACGGGCGACACGAACGCGGCTGCCGCGCTGAGACCTCACAACCCCCCCTCTCGATAATTACATGGCATGCCTCCCCCGACCCTCGCCAACCAGAGATGTACAGGAGCGTGCGGATCCGCCGCGTCAGCCCCACTCGTCGCTGCTCGCCGCGCTCGAGGTGCGCCGCGCCGCCTCAAAGTTCTTCGACACGTCGCCCCAGTCGAGGTCGTGGATCTGGCACTCTTCGGGCGGGGCGGCGGCGGCGGCGCCCTCGTCCGCGTCGCACTCGAGGCGGGTGGCGATTTGCTCCCAGTCGTCGACGCACAGCTTGCACGTCTCCCCCGTGCAGTACTCGACCAGGTGCGGCCGCTCGGCCGAGTTGTCCACCACGGCCAGAAAGTCGACGCGCGGCGCGAGCAGCCGCACCGCCGGCGGCACGCGGACGAGCGAGTCGTCGATCTCCGCCTCGGGGACGTGGCGGCCGGTGACGGCGGCGCGCCGCTTCACGCGCTCGAGCACCGCCTGCCGCGTCGCCACCACGTGCACGATCGCGATCGAGTAGTCAGGGTGCTCCCTGCGCAGCCGTGCAAACTCGGACTGGTACCACTCCCCGTCGCGGAGGGAGCCGTCGACCCAGACGTGGCGCCGCTCGCGCAGCGCCGCCTCCTGCGCGATCTCGAGCATGTAGCCGCTCTCCCGCCGCGTGTGCAGCCCCGCCGAGAGCGGGTCGCGCGCCAGGTAGCCTTCCCACTCAGGGAGCCGCGTCTTGAAGGCGTCCGAGTCGAGCATCTGCACGCCCTGCAGCGGGATGATGCCGCGCTCGACCAGGTACTCAAAGGTGCGGCTCTTGCCCGATCCCATCGCGCCCGCCGTGAAGATGATCCACGGCCTCGTCCGGCCGCCTCGCACCCCGCGCAGCGCGCAGCCAATCAGCCGGTCCTGCAGCCGCTGCCGGGCGAGCGCGTAGGTGCCGTGATAGGACACGTCGAGGCGGTCGCGGACGGCCTGATATCTCCCGGCGTTGGACGCGGACGCGTCCTGATACGCCTCCATCGTGTCTCGCGAGTAGTTGTACGCGGGAGCCGGCGCCGTGGACGGTGCGGCCGCAGCGGCCGCCGCGGCCGCGCGCTGCGGCCGGTACATCGACTTGGCGGACGACATGGCGAGCAGGCAGGCGACCATGGCTCGGAGAGGGAGGAGGCAGGGCAGCATTCGGGCTGCGATGCTGCCGATCGAAACTGTGGTCGCAGGCTGCGATGCGGCTCCGATTTCTTGCTTTTCTGGGTGCTAGGGCTGAGTTGCACAGCCGCGAGAATGCCTAGCCTAGGCGTGGAGGCCCGTGCCGCGAAGACCCTGCTCTCCTCCGCACTTGTGGGCCTCTGGGCCGTGCAGCTCGCTGACTCTCTCTCTCGGTCTTCCTTATTTCTGTTCCATGGGCAAGCTGCGCCTGGCTTCAGGGCTACGGCGACCGCCCGCGCTGGTCGCGGCGGCAGTATTACGCCGTCGGCTCGCCGCGTATGTTAGGCTTTACGTATGTTTCCTCTCGCTCGCACCCTGCCTGGACCCTGGTTTCCTTTCCGTGTTTCCTGATCGTTTCCCTACCAGTTCCCTACAGCACCCTCTAGTTTCCTGGGGAAACTCCTCATCATACATCACTCAATTTCCCGGGCTCTGAGCCGAGTCTGAGGCTGGTTTGGGCCCCAAATCAGCCTAATCGGCAAAATACCGGGTATTTTGCGGGTAATCCTGGAAAACCCCAGGTATACATGTCATGTGCCTGGAAAATACCCGGTAGTTTGCCGGTTCCTCGGTTTCGCCTCAGATCTTGCCCCAAACCAGCTCTCAGACTCCGGGAAACTCGGAGTTGCCAGAATGCAGCACCAAACACCCTCTGGTTTCCCTGGAAATTTCCGGAAACTCCAAGTGCTGGGGACCCTCTGGTTTCCCTCTGGGTTGCCGGAAACTCTCGTAAAGGCCAACGCGTATGCGTATGTTGAAGACTTACAAGACGAGCTGCAAGGCGAGTGGAACGATTGGACGCCAGACAAGTTCACGGGGTACGGATCAGAGGACGAGTTCGTTCGACTCGTGCAGCGAGTGGGACGACGGCGAGGCCGTCGACCGCGCCAAGGTGCAAGGAGTGGCTCGGCTGGTCGCCGATCGACCGCGAGGCAGAACGGGTACGCGTACGGTGACGAGGACAAGAGGGGGAAGCGAACTGCACCGCTGAGCTTGAGAGTCTCCATCCAATAGCGCACGCACCTAGTCCTTGTGGCTGAGACTTGGGAGGTATCGAGTGGGATTTCATGCCTTTTGTACACTTTTGTAGTGCCATCCGAGAGAGATTTTTAGCAATACCAAACAACTCTAACACTCACACGTCATTTGGGGCCCTGTTCACGCGCGCGCGAGACGTGCAGACAGGGTTGCCATTTGTGTTGACTGTTGTTGTTGTTGCCATCCGAGAGCCAGCCTGCTGTGAGAGGGCCTTGTATGTAATGGTAGAATTCTTGCGATCTCTCTACTCCTCGGGCACTTACATGTACTCCATCGAAGACAGACTTACTTACTTACTCTCTGTGTGTGCACGACAGGGCAGCAAATGACTGTCGCCGCGTGCCGGATGCGCTGCAACGCGGAAGCTGGCTGCGCTGGCTTCGAGCACCGCCGCAGCTGGGGGAAGTGCAAGCTGTGCGGCAACGATGTTATCACGCGGACAAACAAACAAGGATCAAGCGCTCGGGCGAGTACACCACGCCGGCACAGCAGGACAACTTTTCTGCAGCTGCACAAGAGGCACAGCTGCCGCCGATTTTTGATAGGGTGGGTGATTGATTGGAAGGTGACTGGTGCGATTTCAATGAAGAACGTCAGAAAGCACAAAAGAAAGAAAATCGTTGCGGCTCGCCCTTCCCGCCGGCAGCTCCGGTCCATACCCTCATCGCCGGAGAGGTAAGCCTGCACCTTCCCGCCCCGCGCGCGCGAGCACCGCCCCAGCAGCCTGGCGCGTCTTCATGGCCGCGCCACGGTCGCCACCGAACCGCCGCGGCTCGCTCGCTCGCGCCCGCCAGCCGTGTTGCACCGCCGCGCTTCGCCTGCCAACGGCGCGGCCGGGTCGCCTCCCACGCAGCCCGCTCGCGGGTGCAGCGGCATCCCCGGCTGCGCCTGCCGTCGTACGCGACGCCCTGCGTCGCCGCACGGCCGGGGCGGCCCTCGCCTCTCAGCCCGTACTTTTTTATCGGTGCGCTCACACGCTCGCTGCGCTCGGCCCGGCAGATATGTGCCCTGCCGCCCCCGCCCACTCCGAGCGCGTGGCGATCCTGGACGCCGGCGCGCAGTACGGCAAGGTGATCGACCGCCGCCTCCGCGAGCTCAAGGTCGAGTGCGAGCTGCTGCCCCTCCACACATCCGCCGAGGACCTGCGCCGGGACGGCTACGCCGCGCTCGTCGTCTCTGGCGGCGGCGCGTCCGTGTACGCGGACGACGCGCCCAAGTACGACCCCAAGATCTTCGAGATGGGGCTCCCGATCCTCGGCGTCTGCTACGGCATGCAGCTGATGAACTACAGCTGCGGCGG
>NW_005201202.1:345190-346227 GCF_000372725.1 Emiliania huxleyi CCMP1516 | reverse complement strand
GCGCCGCTCGCTCCTGGCGTGGGCCGTCTCGCCCCTCCCCACCACCCTCACGCCCTCACCACCGCACTCCACCGCACTCCACCCCGCCCTCACCGCTGTCCTCGCCGCTCCCCACCGCCCTGGTGCCTCGCTCGCGCCACTCAGGTCGAGGAGGGGTCGACGCTGTTCGAGGGGCTCGGCTCGTCGACCAAGGTGCTGCTCACGCACGGCGACTCGGTCGACAAGCCCGCCGACGGCTTCCGCATCGTCGGCCGCTCGGGCCAGATCGTCGCTGCGATCGAGTGCGCCGAGCGGCGGCTGTACGGCGTCCAGTTCCACCCCGAGGTGGACCTGTCGGTCGACGGCAACGCCATCCTCTCGAACTTCCTCTTCAAGGCGCCTCCGCCTCGCTCCCGCCGCGCCTCCCCTCCCACGGCCGCCCCTCCGCCCCGTCCCCGGCCCGCCCTTCCGCCCCGGCCCGCCCTTCCGCCCCGGCCCGCCCCCCGCCCCAGCCCGCCCCGCGCCGGCGCGCAGGTTGCCAAGCTGTCCGGCTCCTACACGATGGAGTCGCGGCAGGAGGCGGCGATCGAGGAGATCCGCGCCACCGTGGGCGACAAGAAGGTGCTCGTCCTCGTCTCCGGCGGCGTCGACTCCTCCGTCTGTGCTGCTCTCCTGCACAAGGCCATCGGGCCGGAGCGGCTGATTGCGCTGCACATTGACCACGGCTTCATGCGTCACGAGGAGTCGTCGGGCGTCGTGAAGGCGCTCGCTGCGCTGGGCGTGCCGATCGACGCGCTCGACGCGACCAAGGACTTTGCAGAGGCGGTCACCGAGGTCAACGGCAAGACCTCGCTCCCGCTCGCCACCGAGTGCGCGCCGGAGCTCAAGCGCAAGATCATCGGCGACACGTTCATGCGGGTCACCCAGGCGATGGTCGAGAAGAAGGGGCTCAAGGCGGAGGATGTGTACCTCGCGCAGGGCACGCTGCGGCCCGACCTGATCGAGTCGGCCTCCACCCTCGTTTCCTCCAACGCGAACGTCATCAAGACGCACCACAA